>NC_133329.1:200424776-200547276 GCF_042186555.1 Aquarana catesbeiana | reverse complement strand
CATGTAACACTGAAGAAATTACACTTTGCTACAATGTAAAGTAGTGAGTGCACAGCTTGTATAACAGTGTAAATGTGCTGCCCCCTCAAAATAACTCACACAGCCATTAATCTCTAAACCGCTGGCAACAAAAGTGAGTACACCTCCAAGTGAAAATTGGGCCCAATTAGCCATTTTCCCTCCCCGGACAAAACCTCTGACTTTTGTCCGAAGGGGCGTTGGCCAGGAACTTGTCTTGCATACAAATGGCAAGGAATGGTCGGCCAAACACCACAAACATAGTAACGTACTACGTGGTTTTTCAGCTCTTTAGCACTACCCTTTGGGCTCCTTCTGCTAATTTTGTATTAGAACTTCTAATGGTGAGTATTGATTCACGCTTTTCATTTTGTGCTTTTCAGTTAGTTTCTGAACGGCTGTTCGTCAGCCAGCCATGTTGCGGAATCGGAGGAGATAACGTGTTATGTATATGCCTTTGCTGCATGAACTCCAGAAGAATAATCCAGATGATTTTCGGCATTATCTCTGGATGACAGACCCCTCATTTCACCAACTCTTGGCATTGTTGACCCCCTATATTAAGAAGCAGGACACATGCATGAGGCTTTTATTTTATTTTTTTGGTTGAATAATGATTTCATTTGGTATATTTTCTATATTTTTGGATGCATAGAATGCACTTCTTGGTTAAGTTCTATTGGTAGACAGCATGTCTAATTTTATTTGTTTTCTTTTTTTAATGCACAATAAAAAAATTGTGTAGAATAATAATACTTGGCTATGTGTTTTACTTCAAATGACAGTTGGGGAGTAGGCAGTTACATTTAAAAAAAAAATACAATGTAAAATTAACAAGGGATACCAACATTGTTGCCTCTTTGATCTTAAAAGCAACGGGATAATGGTGCTGTGGTAACTTGCACCAAAAAAAAAAAAAAAAAAAAAACCAAGCATAATAATCTTATTCTTGATAGCACTAGAAAAAAAAAGCCTTTGAAAATTTGTTTGCCATAACTTCCTCAGTATCACCAGCAAAGCAGCTTCATTATTATCCCATTAAAGAAGAAGAGAATGTGCGCTGCATTTCGAGAATTTCATAATTTGCCAAGTTACGAATGTTAATTCTCCATTATGAACGCTAGTTTACAAGATCGACCGCTTCTAGCTCGTCCTTGATTCCGAGCGTGCGTGTTTGTACATTGGACTTTTGTCCGACGGACTTGTGTACACACGCTCGGAAAATCTGACAACAGACATTTGTCTGCGGAGGATTTTAAAAGCCTGCCATCCAACATTTGTCCGCGGAAAATCCGCCAACAATTGTCCGATGGATCGTACAAACGGTCGGATTTTCCACCAACAGCCTGTCATTACAAAATTCCGTCGGAAAATCCGATCGTGTGTACGATGCTTTAGGGCATGGATTACTGGAACCATGACCTGTGGTCTGATGAGACAAAGATAAACTTATTTAGTTTAGATGGTGTCAAGCGTGTGTGGCGGCCACCAGGTGAGGAGTACAAAAGACAAGTGTGTCTTGCCTACAGTCAAGCATGGTGGTGGGAGTGTCATGGTCTGGGACTGCATGAGTGCTGCCTACACTGGGGTGCTACAGTTCATTGAGGGCACCATGAATGCCAACATGTACTGTGCCATACTGAAGCAGAGCATGATCCCCCTCCCTTCGGAAACTAGATTACAGGGCAGTATGCCAACATGATAATGCCTTGCTAAAGAAGCCGAGGGTAAAGGTGATGGGTTGTCAAAGCATGTCACCAGACCTAAACCCTATTGAGCATCTGTGGTGCATCTCCAAACGGAAGGTTGAGGAGCACAAGGTCTCTAACATCCAACAGCTCCGTGATGTCATCATGAAGGAGTGGAAGAGGACTCCAGTGGCAACCTGTGAAGCTCTGGTGAACTCCATGCCCGACAGGGTTACGGCAGTGCTGGAAAATAATAGTGGCCACACCAAATATTGACACTTCGAGCCCAATTTGGACATTTCCATCTAGGGGTGTAATCACTTTTGTTGCCAGCGGTTTAGATATTAATCCCGTGTTGAGTTATATTGAGGGGACAGCAAATTTGCACTGTTCTACAAACTGTACACTCACTACTTTACATTGTAGCAAAGTCAATTCTTCAGTGTTGTCACATGAAAAGATAAGAAAATGGAGGCGCATGCGCGAGGTCGCCTGAGGTAGACATGTCTGCCTGAGCGCTCCGCACCGACTGGGACACGAACGGCTAATAACCCGGGTCTTGACTGAAAACCTACCTAAATTTATAACAGGTACTTTGCTAATACCCCTGAGCATCTTTTGAGATGATGTACAGCGGAAGGAAAGCTAAACTAAAAAACAGGGAAAGCTCACGATTCTCTGACTAAATCTACCTCAAAAACGGCGGCACCGCTCTCCTCACAGACTCACTCACAGAAACCGCTGTGACTGCCCGTTTCCATACAGCGCTCTGATTCAGAATGACATTGAGATTATGTCCAATTCCCTGCAACAGGCTTCACCTAATTCCGAATTATTTAACCAATTTGAGAGGATTTTAAATAAAGCCTTACAAAATACATCAGACGCTATTACAGAAAAATTAACTAGAGAAATTTGTGAGGTGGGAAGGTGCACATCTATTCTAGAACAGAGAACTGATTAAATGGATGCCACAATATCTAATCAGGCTGAAGAATTGGAATGCCTCAGGGAAAAATATTCTTCCCTCCAAACCCGCCTTGAGGATTTCGAAAATAGGAATAGGAGATCCAATCTGCGTATTAGAGGAATCCCTGAAAATATTGAATATTTACAATCCACAGCCACCGCACTATTTCAGGAACTGACACCATCTGTCCCAATAGAAAGACTTGAAATGGACAGAATACACAGGTCCCTAACACCAAGGAAAGATAATAGTCCCCCCAGAGAAATTATTATTAAATTCCATTACTTCCGAACAAAGGAACAATTACTGGATGCAGCCCGCAACAAAGAAGCCTTAATATTTCAGGGTCATCGGTACCAAATTTATCAAGAACTCTCTCAACAGACACTTTTGAAGAGAAAAGAAATGAAACCTCATTTACAGGTCCTCCAATATCACATACCGATGGACTTTTACTTTTGCAATTCTTTTACATACAAAGGAACTACCTACACTTGTAAAACTGCTGATGAATGACTTTCTACAATCCTAGATCTTCGGCTGTCAACACCTGAGGCAACTACAGAAGGATCCAAGCGACGGGCAAATTCTGGTTCCCCAAGACCCCAAAAGGATACTCCAGAGCAACCTGCTTCTTCAAGTGCTCATAAGAGAAGCCGTTTTGCATCACCTACCCCAGACACTGAACTAATGAAATGAATTAAAAAATATATATATATTTATAGGCATAAACATATATATTACACTGGGTAAAGTTTTTTCTTAAATAAGTATGAATATGGAAAATACTATTCTAAAAACACAATATGTGTGTTTGTACCTAGTGCAACATATATATTTATAGGTACAATTTTTTTTTTCTTAAATAGTATGAATATGAAAAATGCTATTCTAAAACACATACTCCTTAAGCAAGCGGATCTGGATATAATCCATATTTGATTATATTTAGTTTGCATATGGAGTGTGGATATACCCAGATCTTATTTTTTTTTCATTATTTGAGATCATATCGCTCCATCTTTTAGTATTTCAAGTATGCACTAAAGGATTTAAATCCTTGTTTAATTAAATGAAATTTGGTTATTTAGTAATCCAGTTGTTCTAGACTCCAACTATTTAATATAAAATACCATACCATCTTTCATAGGAGAAGGGATGGTTTACTCCCATTCTATTTCCTATGCTATAAATAGAATACCCTGTTGTCCATCATGTCTGGAATGTTGTTTTTTACTCCAGATGTGAATTTTCCATAACAATATTATATAACTATGGACAAAGTTATAGTTCCTATAAAGATTCATAGATGTATTAGTAATACAATTTATTATTTCTAGAACCCATAAATAAAATCATTCCACTTCATATACTTCAGACATTGAACCAGTGAATATATGTGTATTTATACTTGATAACATATATACTATTCTAGTTGAAATTATCTCTTGCTGGTATGAATATAAACAATACTATCCTAACAAACATATCCCTTAGACAAGTAATTCTGGATAAAATCCATATTTAATTCCACTGAGAGTGTCTACAGAGTTTAGATAAATCCAAATTAGCTTAATATTTTACTATTTGAGATTGATTATCTCTTAAAGCTATTTATCTATGTTTATTTATTCTATTTGTGTATTAAGAGATCTAAGTCTCTACCTATTTAAATAGAATATAGTTATTATAGTGGTCTAGTTATTTCTACACTCTAACTTATATAAGGTAACACATTATCTTCATGGTAAGTGGGATGACTTGTTCTCACTCTATTTACTATGGTACAGTATGAGTTTAATACCTAGATTCCATATTCGTAATATTGTTTTTATTCTAAATATAGTTTAATATGTAACACTATCATAATTTTATAAACAAGGTCACTGATCTAAAATAGATTTCCTGTCGCATCATGGCAGCATACACTTTGGGCTGTGACTCCACCCCCACAACCTGATAGGACCACATAGTTATAAGTTGACGAGAAGGCCCCCGCCCCAGTATTCTCTCATTTTTTCCTCACCTGTCAGGATCGCACGGATCAGCACCCCTTACGGCTTCGCCCCAGCCAGGTTCTAGCCTCTCCTGGGTGGAAGTCCTTACCTGTACAGCCTCTAAACGAGTTAGATCGTAGGAGCCCCACTCTGGTGATCTCAGGAGCGTTTCACCGACCTTAATATAAGCCTTAAACAGGCTTAGTGTGTTGCAGCAGTCTTAAATATAAGCCTTGAACAAGCTTAGTTGTGTGCAGCGGTCTCCGTCACTTCCACTTTCATACACTGGTGTTCCTGGGCTCTGTTGTCCCTCTGGGAGGCTTCCCGATGCGCGCCGAGCGTCTCGCCGCATGCGCAGTGTGCAGTCTCAGGGCGTTCTCTGCTCTCTGCCAGTTCCCAAAATGGCGCTGGGTGTCGTGCAGCGCTACTGCGCATGCACGAACGGGCGGCGATCATGGGGGGCAGTTTTAAAAAGCCCCAGAGACTGTACTCACTTCCTCTGCCTGTATCTTTATACCTTGACTGCTCTTTTCTTTTGCTTCCTCTGAAATACAAGCATACTCTACTGGGGTAAGTGGCTGTGCTCTGACTTGTCTTCTGCTCTTCTTGCATGACTCATCCCTCTGTATCCCTAGGTTACCACCACTCCTTCTCTATGGAGACCGCTGCCCCAGCAGATCACCGCCAGCCTAATAAGTAAGGGGGAGGACATGGTAAGTAGTGAAGATCGAAAAAGAGAGCAGGATGCCACCAACGCTGCCTAAATTGGTCAGCCCTATCAGGTCCTCAAGAACGTCTAATTCAAGACACAGAGACCTCGCACAGAAGAAGCCGCTCTGGCCACAGACGGAGCCGCTCAAATCGCAGGAGAAGTCACTCGGGCCACAGGGGGAGTCATAGGAGGAGTCGATCCAGATCTTATTCAAGACACAGCCACTCCTACCATAGAAGATCCCCTGCGCGCAGACATCGGTCTCCAGTGCATCACTCCTGTCCCTCCGGAAACGCTTGCTGGGTATGCAGGGCTGTCGCCCTCCCAGACAAACTGGCCTGTCGCAGGTGCTTCGAGGAAGCCAAAGAAAAACAACTGGATACCAGGGAATCTGCTGGAGTTTCAGCTCTGCAGGTCTTGACCCCAGAGATTGAATTTTCAACCCATAGTGCCTCTCCTGCTCCCCCGAGTACATCAAGAGAGCAGGATTCCCAGTCTGATAAAGAGGGATTGGAAGCATCGGCTGGCTTTGATTTTTCACTAATAGAGCCCTTTGTTAAGTCAGTCAAGGAGGCAATAAACTGGGAGGAACCGCAGGAGATCCAGCAAAAACAGAAAATATTTTCTGAATCTCAAGAGGGACCCAGAGGCTTTCCCATTCATTGAAGAACTGGATGATCTAATCAAAGAGGAATGGCAAAGACCCGAGAAAAAAAATCCAGTCTAAATAACAGACCTGCCAAGCTGTACCCGCTCAAAGAGCCTAAAGTAAACCCCCTGCTTTCCCCCCCTGTGGTGGACCCATCTTTGATGTGCCTAGCTAGGCATGTTACACTTCCTATTGAGGGAAGTGCTCGATAGAAAAATTTACACTGATCTCAAAAGGGCCTACCTATCGGCAGGAGGCGCTTGCAGACCGGCCGTAGCGATTGCAGCAGTAGGTAGAGCCATTTCCAGCTGGTCTGCAAACACCAAAAAAAACTTGTCTCGGAGGGCGCAGACCAGGAGAAGATAGAAGCTCTGCAGGAACAACTGAGCCTCTTGGGGGACTTTGTGGCAGGGGCCTCTGTTGATGCAATTAAATCTGCATCAAGGGCCATGCTGGCTTCTGTAATGGCCAGAAGGGCGCTATGGCTAAAGACCTGGGCGGCGGATCTCGCCTCCAAGTCCAACTGGTGCCGAATTCCGTTTGATGGGGGAAACCTCTTCGGGGCAAAGTTGGACTCAGCCATCTCGAAAGCGACCGGCGGAAAGTCGGGGCGCATCTCTTCGGATAAAAGACCGAAGCAGCAGAGACCTCCTCCCTTTAGGCGCAATCTCCCAGAGAGATACAGAGACGCAAAAGCCTACAGGCCTGGGAAGGAATATAGAAGGAGCTGGAAAAACCCTCAGATGTCCTTCATGAAATTCCACAAATCCAAGACCCCCGCTTCCAGTGACCAAAAATCCTTTTGAAGGTGCGTCCGTCCAGTCAGCAGTGGTGGGAGCCAGACTCAAAATTCAGGCTGGTCTGGGCGGAAATTATAAAAGACCCTTGGACAGTGGCCACCGTTCAATTTGGGCACAGATGGTCGTTCAGAAGACGTCCCCCAAAGGATCAGTTTTGCCTAACCAATCTTCCTCCATTTCGGGAAAAAAAGATCTTATTAAATCAAGAACATCCAGGTCCTTCTCCAAAAAATGGGCGATAGTAGAGGTTCCACCAACACAGAGAGGCAAGGGGTTTTATTCCCCGCTATTCCTGGTAAAGAAGAAATCAGGAAATCTGCGTCCGGTCTTGGACCTAAAAAATCTCAACTGATCTATTCGGGTAGAGTCATTCAAAATGGAAAGCCTGCAGTTGATCCTCCAAGCTATAAATCTGGGAGACTGGATGCTTTCCATAGACCTCCAGGATGCCTACCTGCATATCCCGATTCACGCCGCTTTCCAAAAATTCCTTCGCTTCTCAGAAATTATTGCCACTTCTAATTTCAAAGTCTCCCGTTCAGGATCTCTACTGCCCCCAGAACATTTACGAAGGTTCTATTGCCAGTGATAGCCTCCTTGAGAGGAAAAAGGTCTAAGTCCACCACTACCTGGACGACATCCTCCTTCTCTCAAACAGCCAGGAGTACCTTTGTACAGCACCAGGAAATTCTAGTCTCCACGCTACCGAGCTTGGGATGGCTAAAAAATTGGGAAAAAAGCAATATCCAGCCCACCCAAAGGATGGTCTTTCTAAGGGCCAAACTGGATACCGGAACAAACACAGTAGAACTGCCACCAGAGAAGATTCCTCTATTGATCCAGAGTGAGAAAATCAATCTTGGCCACATCTTTACCAGCCAGAGCATGCCTCGGTGTCCTAGGCTCTCTGTCAGTGACCATCCCGATGGTCCAGTGGGTGCAATGGAACGCAAGACCCCTTCAAACCTCCTTTCTGCACCAGTGGGAAGGCACGTCCATGTCCCAAGCGATATCCATCTCAGAAGAGGTCAAGGAATCACTACAGTGGTAGACACGGCCTTGCAACTTGAAGAGATACAAACAGTCACCCCCCTTCAAGAAATAGTGACTTCAGACGCCAGCTTGGAGGGTTGGTGGGGCGCACTATCAGCATTACGCAGCTCAAGGCCGCTGGCCATTCAGGACTCAGTCTCAAATGTGCTGGAAATGAAGGCAGCTTTTCAAGCCCTCCTGGCCTTCAGCCCTCACTTGAGGGGGAAGCAAGTCCTCCTGAGAACGGACAACAGAGTGGCCATAGCCTACATCAACAGGCAGGGGGGCACCAGAAGCACCTCCATGATGCAGGAAGTCCGCCCTGTGATGGAATGGGCACAGCTGAACCTGCTGGATCTGAGGGCGGCTTACATCCCAGGCGTTCAGAATATCCTAGCCGATTCACTCAGCAGGAGCTTTATTTCCAACAAGTGGCCTCTAAGTCCCCAAGCTTTCACCCTCATATCTCAGACCTGGGGCGCACTGGACATAGACCTTGCAGCAACACCAACAAAGTGTCGGAGATTCTTGTCAAGGATTCTCTTTCCTTCAGCAGAGGGAACAGATTGCCTCCAACAGCCCTGGGACTTTTGTCTCGGCTACATCTTCCCCCCGACCCCCCTCATAACGAGGTTCCTTCTGAGGCTCAAGAGTTCAGCAGCACTGGTAGTGGCTGCGATTCCCTTTTGGCCGAGGAGGCCATGGTTCACTACCCTCCTACAGTTGAACACGGCAGACCTACTTCCTCTCCTGTTATCGGCAGACTTACTTACCCAGGGTCAGCTACTTCACCCAAACCCGGAGAAGCTACATCTAATGGCCTGGAGGCTGAGAGGACTAGATTCCTAGACCAGGGCTGTTCCCAGAGGGTAGTAGATACATTACTCCAGGCCAGGCGGCCGACCACCAACAGCACCTACAGGAGGATCTGGGAAACGTTTGTTAGCTTCGCACAACAAGGTTGGGACTCATCTTCTCCATCAGTGTCACAAGTTCTGGAGTTTCTGAAGTCAGGCCTAGAGAAAAAAAGAAAGTGAAGTGTAGGTGTGGCGCTGTTCCTTTTTAGTGATCTGTGGTATCTTATTATTTGGGTGGGTGGTGGTGGTGTTAACAAAATCTATCGTGGTGTAAAATGAACCAAAATAAAATTAATAAAATTGAAAAAATAAAAATGAAATGTAAGAGGGGGTCAAACAAAATCGCATCAGCTTGCGGTTATTCTGACCCTATATAAATGATTCTTATGTGATGCACGTTTGAAAATATTTGAGCAATAAACCAAAATTGGAAACCTTTCATAAAACGTGCACATGTGCGTTTGCTAAAAAAAAAAAATGTGAGTACTACTGTTCATTCTTGAAATAAAATTCTTTTAAATGGTTTCACGCTATGGGCATCCCTTCTCTTTTTATGTGAAATACCACCACGATCCTGAGATCGCCAGGAGATGCCGCACAGTGGCACAGACTGTGACTGCCTGATACCCCAGCAGGGGTGAAGCCAGTTGGTGAGTGTTTGCACATTAAGAGCACAAGATTCTAATAGCACTGGCACCAATGAAACTAAGAACATCACTATCAAGGAAACAAGAATAAAGTTTATTGCACTGAATTTGACTGTGGGATAAAAGGACTTTTCACGCTGATTGAATTTTTATTTTTTTGCAAACGCACATGTGCACGTTTTATGAAAGGTTTCCAATTTTGGTTTATTGCTCAAATATTTTCAAACGTGCATCACATAAGCACCTTTATCATTTATATAGGGTCAGAATAACCGCAATCTGATGCGATTTTGTTTGACCCCCTCTTACATTTCATTTTTATTTTTTCAATTTTATTAATTTTATTTTGGTTCATTTTACACCACGATAGATTTTGTTAACACCACCACCACCCACCCATATAATAAGATACCACAGATCACTAAAAAGGAACAGCGCCACACCTACACTTCACTTTCTAATTTAGCTCTTCCCACTCCAAGTGGTGAGTGCACTCTGGGGGGCAGCAGTTCCAGTTCACCTGAAATTTATTGTAGATCACCCCTCTTCATTTCCACTGCGCGGGTCACTATTATATTTTCTAGGCCTAGAGAAAGGTCTTGGGTCCAGTACCTTAAAAGTCCAAGTGTCAGCCATTTCCGCCTTGACAGGAGTCAAGTGGGCAAATAACTCCCTTGTTATACAATTTCAGAAGGCCTGCCTAAAACTAAGGCTCCCCAGGAAACCTTCATTCCCAGTCTGGGATCTCTCAATTGTCTTGGAAGCCTTATCTAAAGAACCTTTCTTCCTGCTCAAAGCATCTCCCTCTGGGACCTGACACTAAAAGTCTCTTTTTAATTGCCATAACATCAGCAAAGAGAGTCTCAGAGATGCAAGCCTTGCTAGCTAAGGAGCCATGCCTGATCATTTACCCGGACAGATTAGTCCTAAGACCTTCGGATCGCTTTATCCCTAAGGTATCCTCCTCTTTCCACTTTAATCAAGAAATCAATCTCCCGGCCCTTGTCACGGATCAGGGCAACCCTCACCCGCTAGATGTCAAGGGCAACATCTTGCAATACCTATCGGCAACCAAGCCTTTTAAGAGAACGGAAAACCTCCTAATCATCCCGCACGGCTTTAAAAGAGGCCAGGCAGCGTCCACTCGTACCATGGCTTCATGACTGGTGAAGGCTATCAAAAAGATTCTGGAGGGCTTAAAGGTGCATTCTACCAGGGCAGTGGCAACCTCGTGGGCGGCCTACTGTAGAGTCTCGGCGGAAACCATCTGTAGAGCGGACACTTGGTCTTCCAGAATATCTCATTATAAGGTGGATTCTGCATGCCTATCAACAGTGGATTTCGGAAAAACGGTTATCCAAGCCAACTCTTCCATTCCTTGTTAATAAACTTATTTTGCATTCCCACCCAGTCCGCGAGTTATTCCCCAAAGTGTATGCTGCCATGATGCGACAGGAAAAACGGAAAATTGTATACTCACCTTTTCGTAATTTTCCTTTCCTGTCGCATCTTCATGGCAGCATTCAACTGCCCACCCTTCTGAGGTAACTTATACATACAGAGAATACTGGGGCAGGGGCCTTCTTGTCAACTTATAGCTATGTGGTCCTATCAGGTTGTGGGGGCGGAGTCACAACCCAAAGTGTATGCTGCCATGAAAATGCGACAGGAAAAGAAAAATTACGGAAAGGTGAGTATACAATTGTACAATGGCTCCCCTAAATATTGTAACCCTTAATGTACAGGGCCTAAACTCACCCCAAAAAGAACTAAAGCTTTTCAATCTTTCTCGAAACTTGAAGCACACGTGGTCTGTCTTCAAAAGACATTTATCATCCCATTCTTGTCCTAAATTCTTTAGCCGCAATACCCGCAAGTTTATACTTCATCAGAATCTAAACAAAGAGGTGTTTTAATCGCATGCCATCATACAACACCATGCATACTTCACACAGAACTTAAAGACCCTGAAGGTTGATGCATTATATTGACAGGTCTTTTACAAGATACCGAAACTACTATAGTTTCATACTATGCCCCAAATAAAAATCCACTGTCCTTCCTTTCCCATTTGTTCTCTGTCAGAGAATCACAAACGCGGCACACTTATAATGGGTGGAGACTAATCACGTCATGTGTCCATTCTTGGATAGATCCCCAATTCCAAGTCGCACTCAATGTTGTTCGTATCAACAACTACTTAATCAATATTCCCTATTAGATACATGGAGGGAACAACACCCAGTAAGACGACAATATACTCACTATTCACACCCTCAAACAATTCTCCCGCATAGATCATCTTTTTATTAATGTTAATATTTCAGCATATACCTTAGACTCTACTATCATACCATGTGCATAGTCTGATCATAATATAATCCCAACATCCCTTTCCTCATTGATCCCTCGACCGAATCTTAAAACATGGTATATAAATGACGGTTTGCTAGCACAGCCTTCATTATAGACAGATCATTGAGAAAGCTATTAAAGAGTGTATTGCAAATAATAACACTAATGGTATAAACCCTCTACCCTGCTGGTAAGCCATATATTAGAGGTGTCTGTATAAGTCAGGATTCTCATTTCTATAAACAAAAGAGACAGCTTCACATAAAACTAGAAACAGCATTCTACAAAGCTTCAGAGAAATTCCAATCTGATCCATCCCCATCAACTAAACTACAATATGACAAAACACATTTAGAACTTGATCTGTTTTTAACTGGATCAGCAGAGAAGATTCTCCGAAAATCTAAACATGTTTTCTATATGAAGGCTAACAAACCAGATACTTTCCTAGCCCTTGCACTACGAAAAAAAAATTCACAACCCAAAACCTATAAAATTGAAATTGACCAAAGATAACTATACTAGTAATCCAATTAAAATTCTGCATGAATTCCAAAAGATTCTGAACTTTATAAAGACTCCCATGATTTTGACCAAACTAGACTAAGTAATCTCCTGTCCTCAATTGCCTTACCTTCACTTACTAAATCTCAACAAGAATCTCTAGACAAACCTATAACCAAACTAGAAATACAAGCAGCAATAAAATCATTAAAACCACGCAAACGCCCAGGTACTGATGGTTTTTCAGCCACCTATTATAAAAAATTTGCTAATCTGTTATCACAGATTATGGTTGATGCCTTCAATGCCCTTCTGATTGGCCATTCTTTCCGTCCAGAGTCCCTTATAGCTTCAATTTCTATGATACCAAAGCCAAATACAGATGATACTTCTTGGTCTAATTTTAGACCAATATCAATATTTAATATTGACATTAAATTGCTGGCTAAAATCATCTCAACTAGATTTAATCCTATTATAGGCACCTTAATACACCGGGATCAAACTGGATTTATTCCTTCCAGACAAGTAGGAGATAACATACGCCGAGCCACAATCTTAGCCCATACAGCCCGAACTCGAAACATTCCAACTTGCTTCCTTTCATTAGACATCAGAAAGGCATTTGATTCCTTGTCCTGGCCCTATTTAAATTCAAGTCTCCATACATGGGGATTTGGTACACCTTTCCTCAGATGGATTTCTGCCCTAGATCAAGATCCAAAGGCTTTTATATCCTATTCTGGATTTCGCTCAAACTCTTTTGCTATTGAAAGAGGAAGGCGCCAAGGATGTCCCTTATCCCCACTCATTTTCGCTTTAGCAATAGAACCCATGGCCCAACTCTTACGATCTAATGCTGATATCAGGGGATTAGAACTTGGAAGCCATCATCATAAAATATGTCTATTCGCAGATGATGTCCTAATTTTCCTTACTAGTCCCCTTTTATCAGCACCAATTCTTCTTAAAATCCTGGCTGAATTTGGACATATATCTGGCCTCAAAGTTAATGCACAAAAATCTAAGGCACTAAATGTCAGGGATCTACCAGTGCCAGACCTGGGCGTTTGCATGCGCCAGCGCGCCCCTGTGCAATCATTGCAACAAACGTCTGCTGTTCCTGGGCATCAGCACGGCACGCGGCGCGTGTGCACGGGCGCGCGTTCGCATTAGCGCCGTTTGGTGCCAAAGAGCGCATAAAAGTTCCCCTGTTCCATGGGCGCATTGCTGCTTCGTCTCAGCTCCGTGATTCCTGTTAATCTGCACCTGATTGTTTGATACCAGATTTGACCCGGCTTGTCTGACCATCCATCCCGCTCCAATCCGACCCGGCCTGCCTGACTATTCTGTTGCTTCTGCCTGATACCGTTGCCGATCCCTGCCTGCCTACCGACTCTGCCTGCCATTATTACCTGCCTCACCTGCCTGCTGACCCGGACTGTCTGACCTTGCTTGTGCCTGCTGTTTGTCCTTGCTGTTGCACCTTCAGCTCCAGCTCCTGTGATCTCTGCATCTCCAGTGTTCCAGCCTGCTGTTTCCAGTTACCACCTGATCTGCAGTCCAGCCATCCCTGGAGGGATCTCCATCTCATCCCAGCATCAGAGACTCTGCTCAACAGGCACTCCTATCCCACTGCGCTCAGGTGACCACTGTTCCCACTTCAGTGGCTCCTGAACCAGCGTTGTATGAGAGGTCTTCTCCTACAAGTCAGGCTCTACTACCAGGTACCTAACACTAAATGTATGATATCACCTGAACTTCTCCCATTTACCTGGTCAATGATTCGTATATCACCTATCTAGGTATTAATCTCACAGCTAATCCAAGTGATCTTTATATGTCTAACTATCCTCCGATGTTAACTCAACTATCTAAACTACTCTCCACATGGTCATCCCTAGCATGGATGGGTCGGATAACTTATCAACATGTCCATCCTCCCAAAGATTCTCTACCTTTTTAGAGTACTTCCTATAACAGTTCCCTCACATTTCTTACGCATCCTTCAACGCAAAACCACACAATATATTTAGAATAAACGTAGACCATGCCTACCTAAACAAATTCTATATGCTCCCAAAATAAAAGGAGGGCTAGGGGTACCAGATTTTACTAAATATTATTATGCAGCACAATTAGCTCAATTGACAAAATACCATGCTACTAAAGAAATACCTTTATGGGTAGCGTTAGAATCAGTAGACCGATTCCCTTTCCACTGCAAACCTCCTCTGGCTTACCCCCAATCATTGAAGATCTATCACTAATCACAGCTTCACCATACGGGACAGGCTAAAAACTAGATTTGGTTTCCAATCTAAACAAAACCCATTACTCCCTTTCCTTCATAATCCTTCCTTTTATCCGGCATGGTCCTTCTCACATTCCTTTTCAGCATAGTCTAAAGCAGGTCTACTAGGAATACACCAATTTTTTCAATCTTCCAATATAATACCTTTCCCAACTTTATGTGAGCAATAAAATTTACCACAAACAGAAACCTTCAGATATCTCCAAATTAAGACTTTTCTAACTCCATACAAACCAACAACCATTACAGCTCATACCGTTTCTATTTTTGAACAAAGCTGTATATCAGATCCACACAGAAGGGGACTGATTTCAGATTTATATGCTCAATTAATCTCATATACAACTACCTCGCCCCCATCCTACACAGAAAAATGGGAGAATGATCTTAACCTCCATGTCGCACAAGATTGGGCTCAAATCTGGCAAGCAACTAAATCGGCCACTCCTAACATTGTAGCCCTCGAGACCAATTACAAAGTTCTTACTAGATGGTATTTGGTACCAGCACGATTAGCGAAATTTAACCATCAATACCCTGCCAACTGCTTTAGAGAATGTACAGCACTGGGCACACAAACACATCTGGTGGGAGTGCCCCACAGCCCCATATTCAAAATTCTTTCGACAATATTTAAGATGTCTCTATACTTTAATAGAGCTACAGTTGGATCAGGTATTAAACCCCAAAACTTGACTCAACATCAATTTAAACTTATTTATAACAGCAGCTAAACAAGCCATAGCGAAAGCTTGGAAAACTAACTCGCTTTGCATACAAACGGTTAAACAAAAGAGTGACACAAGCCATGGTACATGCAAAGACTGAAGCGATTTATCTAGACAAAATCCCTAAATTTGAATCCATATGGAAACCATGGACCATTATCTCCCACCAGGCACAAAAAAATCATTGATATAAACACAAAATAAGAAATACTATACTCTGATGCATGTTTATACTATACCACAATATATTACTCTCTGGAAGGTTGTTCTTCATCCCCTTTCTACTAACCCTTTTCTTACCCCCTTCTTCTAGTACAAACTGGGGCAGAAAATTTGCTCACCTACTATCCCAGGGAATACCAAGCCACAAAGACGGACCTTGGCCCTGATTGTAGTTTATAATCCATTATTGGTTTATATTGCTTTATATTATTAATTTTATCATTACCCCTCTCTAACATTAGGCATTTATAATAATACCTGACTAATGTTCTTACACTTGTAATCTAATTTTTATTTTGTACATTCTATTTCATTCTTCAATGCGAATATTCTAACAAAATGCATTATTATATAATCTATCATAGTACACTACAATCTTACCTTTATTTTATTAATTCTTATTTATACAAGAAATTTTTTTGTTTTCTTACAAAACCCGCCCCCCCACCCCCGGGGAGGGGAGAGCGTGGGATTTAAAGTGTACTCATTCCAATTACAGGGCCTCGAAATTTTATATATATATATATATATATATATATATATATATATATATATATATATATATATATATATATATATATATATATATACACACACACATATATATATATATATATATATATATATATACACACATATATATATACATACATACATACATACACACACATACATACATACACACATACATACTAGAGGAAAAGAAATGCAGAATGCATTTTAAAGCAAGATTTTTTTTTAACAATACAATGACAATATTCCATATGTAAATGCTAAAACTTCATGCAAAACAAACCTAGAAACAAAATTTGTATATGTACATCATTTAAGATCATATGGTTACATTTCATAGTAGCAAATCTTCCAGTAATGATTATAATAAAGCAGTATAAAAAAAAAAAAGATTCTAGTTCAGAGACAAAATTGGCACTTTAAAACGATTAAGCTGGGTTCACATTATTGCCACATGCGGCTCACAGCAGGGGTTCGGTGTGTCCCATTCACCGTTTCAGGTCCGATTTCAGCCTGAAATCGGACCTGAAACAAACCAAAAGATGCACAGGACACCTGTACAAATTCCCACGGGAGCTGCAGCAGAGATGTGTGAACCGGCTACATAGGGAGCCAGTCACAATCTCCTACCATGCAAATTGGATGCGGGGAAACCGATATCTGATTTGCATAGGTGTGAACGCAGCCCTAAGGAAGGAATTGCACCTTACCCTGGGATGTATCCCTAGTGCAAAACCTTTTGGAGGATGACAGCAACACCTGCTCCTCTGCATTTCACATTGCTACGTTACACCAATGACTGGTGCCATTCAGGAGCTCTTTCCCCTACATTTCAATATACCAGTGTTGCCAACCTACCAGATTGAAATTTACTGACACAAACACCCAAATTTTACTGGCATTTCTAAAACTTACAAAATCAGTTTTAAGTGCAAATTTCAGTATTTAGACTACAAACAAGTGCAATGAGCAATGTGATGTAAGGTAGACATTAAAGTGGAAGTAAACCCTCCTATAGTTTTCAGCCAAGGAAGCCGCCATCTTGGCCTCTGTTTAGTCTAGAACTGTCATGATGCTGCACATGTGATCCGTTATGACACCAGCCATTGGATGGTTTGACAGTTTGGTTGAGAGCACAACCAATGGGAGTGCTACTTTTCCGGCACGTGCCAGGAAAGGTAACTGTTTTATGGATGGGTTTACTTCCGTTTTAAGGCAAAAAGCATATTTCTCATTTTATTTTCGATAAAGTAGCTCATGGACAGGACTCAGGAGGGCAAGAAATTAGAATGGGCAGGTACACACAGACACATGTACTCACAGTAACACTGACAGCAGTGGGCAGCAGCACAGATGACACTACCTCACTGACACGGTATGTCCCCTCCTGAAGGACAGTCTCTTCACGCCAGGTGGTCCCTTCAGTCCACTCCAGTCAAAATCAGCACTGACAGTCTTGCTTTGCTCCCATCCCACAGACCAGCACACAAGACTCCGGCCACTCTGCTCAGCTTCCTTGTGCCACACGCTCAGGCACTGCCTCTGTCAGACCCACCCCCCACCAGTGCTGCCCAAACACACTGTAGCAGGCACTGGGATGGTCTTGGCGGGCTCCAAAACTGCGCATGCGCACTTCTGAGCGTCAGACATTTTTACTGGCAGGAGAAAAAGTGCCCTTTTACTGGTTGCCAGTAAAAATATTGACGTTGGCAACACTGCAATATACACTTGTATAGTCCTTGTTGATTCCGGTCTGCAATATTTGCAATGCAATCACAATATATCCATCTGTATTTTCAGACATAGGCCTGTCGGACGCCTTCTCCATATTATATACCAGGGGTAGGCAACCTTTTGAGCACAGTGTGCCGAAAAATGTTTTCAAAGAAACTGAGCGTGCCGATTTTATAACAAAATGTTTTCAAGTAAATGCTGTAAACTACTTCAGCAGTGAGAGATTAACATCCTGCACTCTCACACTTCAGATCAGCCCCAATTCATGCGCCTTCACACCTCCGATCATGGTCCCCCCTGCAAATCTGTTTCACCACTGTACCACCCTGCTCATCTGCCCCACCACTGTACCACCCTGGTCATCTGCCCCACCACTGTACCACCCTGCTCATCTGCCCCACCACTGTACCACCCTGCTCATCTGCCCCACCACTGTAACCCCCCTGCACATCTGCCCCACCATTGTACCCCCTTCTCATCTGGCCCAACACTGAACCCCCCTGCTCATCTGGCCCAACACTGAACCCCCCTGCTCATCTGGCCCAACACTGAACCCCCCCTGCTCATCTGGCCCAACACCGTCCCACTGATGAACCCCCCTTCTCATCTCTTCCACTGCTGTGCCTCCCTGCTCATTTTCCCCAACGCTGTACCCTCCTGCTCATCTGTGATATGCAGAGTGGTGAAAGGAAGCAGAGATGAGACATCTACCTGTCCTGGCATACTCATCCTGCTGATCCACCTCTCGCATCCAGCCCACATGCTTGTATGTGATGTCACATACAAGCATCTGGAATGGATGCGCAATGATGAGCCCAGGTTAGGGGAATTTTCTGAAAGCAGTGGGCCTATGTGCAGAATCATAACTTGGGGCCCCCGCAGCTGAGAAAAAGTGCGGCGCTCTGCGCCACAGGAAAAGTTGGGTGCGATTTTTATTGCTCTGAATACTGGTTCTGGCTTAAAGAGACACAGAGTGGGGCGTGGTTTAACCCTGCTGGAAGATGGCCACATAATTCCTCAGCTCCCGCGGAGTGTTCCGACCACTGCACTGAGGTAATACCGCTCCACTACGCCCCATACTAGCCTGCAAAGCATGGGGACAGCCTCCCGAGCCTCATCGGCGTCTCGATCCCGCTCCCCCCCCCTCCACAGTGGACACCCATACCCTCCAACTCAGGGAGCACCAACGTCACATGGAGGATTTAGACAACAGGGGGAGACGCCACAACTTGAGAATCCAGGGCATCCCTGAATCCGTTGAACCGGAGCAGCTCTCCCCCACTGAAAAACTAAAAAATAGGGAGTGGCGCTGTTATAGGGAAAAAAAAAGGGAGAGTCTAATAATTCTCCTTGGGAATATAAAGTGACGGGTATGTCAATATGGTGGTAAGTCTTCTTTAAATTATAAAGTGACAGGTGCAAAAGTAAAATTGATCAAATATATCAATACAATAATTTTGAATATAATATGATAAGTGCAAAATAGTGCAATAGAGAACTGTGACCAATATGCAAATAATGGTAACCCAATCACTATACCATATAAGTGAAAAACTTTAAAGAACTAAAGTGACATGTGCTTGTACATCTAATATAAGTTAGTCCTTTGGTTTGGAAATCCAAAGTGACAAGTGCAAAAGTATACTGAATATATGTATAAATATATGAAACCCTGTGCCATAAAAATCAATATAAAATAAAAAGCAACAGAAAAACAAAATGCAATTCATCCACTTGTTGCGCATCAGCCAAAAACGTATAAAATGTGAAAAAACAAAAATAGAAATAAAATTAAAATGTTCATAGAGGCGACTTGACGTTTCTTCCAATATATCTGAATTTCTCCTTTAATATGGTATATAAATGGGGAAGTGTAGTTATTGGTGGTGGTATCCCCCTATGTAGTCACACTCACCGGAGTGCCCTACCCCTGCAGGGGTGCGAGCGTGAAATGTTGATCTCCAGGTGTCGATATCCTTCAGTGGATATACTCCAGGATTGATTTATTTCTTCCTGTCACAAAATGACCTGACGCTCCTAACCAAAGCAACCATAGACCCCATGCTTCTATCGGATCATAACCCCATTTCCATGACTTAATGACAGCTAGAGAAGAGCTTCTAGAGGAGCTGAACAAAACTCTGAAGCACAGATACGCACTTACACAAAAAGGTTTTCTATCAACAAGGGAATAAGTCGAGGAAACTTTTAGCCAGAGCGTTACAATTAAGAAAAGCAGCTTCAACCATTCACACTATCAAAGATCCTGCAGGTAACACATTTGACCAATTTGTGCAGTACTTTACCAAACTATGCAATTTACCCACCTTGACTGCGACTGGATGGGCACCGGACTGAAAAGAGGCCATCCTCGACTTCCTGAGACAGTACAGCCCCACACCCCTCACGATGGAGAAAACTACAGACCTGAACCATCCTATCTTGTTGGCCGAAAGCATAGCCGCCCTAAAACAATAGAAACCAGGCAAGAACCCAGGCCCGGACGGTCTGTCAGCTACTACACATCTTTCACTGACATACTACTCCCACACTTCACGAAGACTTTCAATTCCTTATGATCACCACAGGCCCAAAAAGACTTTCTAGAAGCGCACATTACATTGATACCAAAGCCAGGCAAGGACACCACTATGGCATCCCATTACAGGCACATCTCACTCTTAAATGTGGACGTAAAGCTCTATGCCAAGGTCCTAGCTAACCGTATACTCCCCCTCCTCCACAAACTGATCTCATTAGACCAAGTTGGCTTTATCTCTGGACGCGAGGCAAGGGATAACACCATCAAAGCCATTAACATTCATCATTGGCTCATAACGTCCAAACCAGGCTTTATGCTGTCCCTCGATGTGGAGAAGGCGTTCGACAGAGTGGCCTGGGACTACAATGACAGCTATGCTACAAGCTATGGGTTTCCCAGATATTTTTCTCCAACTGATATTGGCTCTCTACTTGTCACCCACTGCCAGGATCCGAGTCAATGGTTGCCTGTCGGACGCCTTCTCCATATCAAATGGCACACGCCAGGGATGCCCCCTGTCCCCTATTATCTTTGTGCTCACCATGGAACCCCTCCCTACGCAGACTACGTGCCAACAGACATCAAAGGAATTGAAGTCAAAGCCAAAACCTACAAAACGGCGGCGTACGCGGATGACATTTTGCTTTTCCTGTCAGACCCAACAACAACCATACCTAACCTAGTAAAAGACTTTGCTCTCTTCAAAAATATCTCCAACCTACAAATGCATTTTTTAAAATTGAAGGCACTGAACTAGGGTTGTCCCGATACCACTTTTTTAGGACCGAGTACAAGTACCGATACTTTTTTTCAAGTACTCGCCGATACCGATTACCGATACTTTTTTTTTAATGTCACGTGACAGTTTTTTTTTTTTGCTATTTTTTTTTGGGGGGGGGGGGGGGGTGAACGTTGTATGTGTGTGTGTGTTTTTTGTTTTTTTTTACAATTTTTATTTTTTACAATAATATTTTTTTATTCTTTATGGTTTTTTTTTTTTTGTTTTTTTTAATCAGCCCTTTTGGGGGGCTTTGGTGAGATATCAGGGGTCTTAACAGACCTCTGATATCTCCCCCTTGAGACAGAGAAAGAGAGAGAGGATAGAGATTCCCCAGTCCCTTTCTCTGCAGCGTCAGCTGCACTGAGAATGAATGGAGAGAAGACAGCGGCTCCTCTCCATTCATAAACTGACACATAGTAATCACAGGAGATTACAATGTTTCAGTTATGTGAATGGACAGAGTCAGCTGACTCTATCCATACACAAAGGAAGGAGGGGGAGGACGGAGGAACGGAGGGGGAGAAGGGAGGGGGACAGATAAGGAGAGAGGAACAAAGGGGGAGTACGGAGGGGGACAGATAAGGAGAGAGGAACAAAGGGGGAGTACGGAGGGGGACAGATAAGGAGAGAAGAATGCAGGGGACAGCGGAGAGGCACAGAGGAACGGAGGGGGAACGGAGGAGGATGCAGTGACATACAGCGGTGAGCGATCACTGCTGTATGTCACTAAAGCTGGTGAAAGCCGCTGGGGGAGAATCTTGTAACTCCCCCACGCGCCGATCACAGCTGACAGTCTAGGTATCGGGGGAAGCATTGAGAGCATTTGCCCGAGTACAAGTACTTGGGCAAATGCTCGGTATCGGTGCCGATACCGATACTAGTATCGGTATCGGGACAACCCTACACTGAACATATCCCTCCCCCCAACCTTGGTAACACAATGCAAATCTAACTTTCCCTTCACTTGGGAACCGCACGCAATTACTTACCTGGGCATAAAGATTCCCACAAAGTTGTCTGAGCTATTCTCTAGCAACTTCCCACCCGTACTTCATTCCATACAGCAGGATCTCCACAAATGGACCTCAGGCATCTTCTCCTGGATTGGGAGAGCTGCCATTATCAAAATGAATATCCTACCCAGACTACTATACTTATTTCAGACCCTCCCGATCAAAATCCCTGCTTCGTTCTTCACATCCTACAAAAGGATATCTAGAAACTTCATTTGGGCAGCTAACACCCCTAGACTGAATTGGGACAGACTGGTCCTTCCAAAAATAAAGGGAGGGATAGGTCTTCCAGATGTACAAAAATATTATTGGGCATGCCACGTGTCCAGAATCACTAGCCCATACCCCATGGATTGATCAAAAATCTATCCCTACAGAAAATGTGACTCACCCTTTAATAGGCCCTACCCTACTGACATTCAGGGCGGCATGCGAGAAACTAAATATAACCCATACTCCAGGACCTTTGACCCCACTAGACCAGAACCCAGATTTTCCTCCGGGCCTCAAGGAAAGCAACCCGAAATGACCTTAGTTTAGCACCACCACTTAGAGCAGAACAATTTTATCAGAATGGTCAGTTGCTGATGTACCAGGCCTTGACCTCTCGACTCCCTGAGCGGAACATACCATTCTTCAAATATTTACAAAGAAGACACTTCCTCAATAGTACCAAAGCCATCACTCAATGGCATAGAGACCACACTCCCTTAGAGGCACTGTGTTCTAGCACAGAACCGCAAAGACATCTGATTTCAGTCGTATACTCGCGCCTGTTCAGTGGTTGCGACCCCAAAGCAAATAAATTAAGTCAGCAATGGGAAAGGAGATCGCTCTGGATTTATCCAAAGAATGGGAGTGAATATACGACCACATCCACAAGGGTTCCGTTAACGTTTCAGCGCAAGAAAATGGCTTTAAAATCTACTCCAAATGGTACAAGACGCCCGACAAGATTCACAAATATCACTCACAAGTCTCCCCACTGTGTTGGAGATGTGATTCTGCCCTAGGCTCATTATTCCATGTCTGGTGGGAGTGTAACCTCATACAACCCTTCTGGCAGGAAGTCCACCACTTGACAACCCAAATAACGACCTACACTCCAGATTTTGCCCCGGCCCAATACCTACTCCACCACACCTCTATACCCCAATCAGCCTACAAAAAATTGACAGCTACTTACCGGTAACTGTTTTTCTAGGATATCCTCCAGGACGGAACACCTGAGAGATGAGAGGCTCCTCCCTACAGGAAACACAATCGACAGCTGTTTTAAGTCCCCACCCTTCCCCTTGATCCTCAGTTTGTAGAGAAGTAACTCCTGAACCTGGTTCACAAGGGAAATAATTCCTCATAGGCACTCACCTTCTAGTGTTCTACAATTTTCCCTCCTCCAACGGGCGGGAAGTAGACCTGCCGTCCTGGAAGATATTCTAGAAAAACAGTTACCGGTAAGTAACTGGCAATTTTCTCTTAGTCATCTTCCAGGACAGCACACCTGAGAGGATAATCATGTACCTCAGGCCTACCTTAGGGTGGGACCACTGCAAGACCCTCTTGGCGAACCTTGGTTCTGCAGTGAGTTTTACCTCCACTCCATATGCTTGATGAAGGTATCTTAGCTGGATCATGCGGCTGATCTGTAGGTCTACTCCACCGATGTCCCTGCCTTCTCTGCTTCGGATGCAGGATCTAGGTGGAGTGGGCTCTTAAAGAAGGAATCAGAAAACATGTTAAACTTGTAGGTTAGCAATGTTGCCTGTCTCACACATCTAACAACCATGGCCTAGTGTGCCTGTAGGTGCTACTTAGAACCCCTAAAGATTAACCAGAGACCTATGTTGTAAGAAAAGGACACTACATTGATCACTAAGAGGGCCTGTCTTAACACTACCCTGTTCAGGGAATTAAAACTGCAAAAAAAGGTGGGCCCCTAACAGACAACCTTTTTTTTTCCATTTTTATCTTTACATCAGCAAAGACTAAAGGGAAGCCTACTTAAGGGTAATAGATTAACAGAGGCTTGATCCCTGGGTTTAAGGCATGCCCACTCTGTGGCTTTACTTACGCCTGAGTGCCTACTTCAGGAGAATAAAGCCTATAGCAGGAGTATAACACTTATACTGCTACATCTAGTTCTGCTAGAAGGGCAAGATGAAGGCCATGCACCGAGCCGTAACCTAATCGGTCGGGTATACATCTGTATACTTCATCTTCAGGCCATAATACTCCTCTGAGCAGCACTTCTCAAGTTCTTACTAAATAGGGTGATTCTTTATCGCCTTCCTCCAGTGTCCTATAACCCTACTGGGCTTCAACCCTAGGAAATGGTTCCGGCATTCCTGAATGTAAGGGGCTGAGGCTTTCTGACATGTGACGTCTGCAGCCAGAACTCCTGGCCCCTCCACAGAAAAGAGGGCTGAAATACAAAAGGTGATACATGCATTATTAATATCACAAATTAAAAAAGATCATAGATTGTGGGCACAGCACAATAGATTTAGACAGAAAGGACACAAGCATAGACAATAATGCTGTGTAGCCAAGTGTGGCTAGCTAAACCAACATATCAAATATGAGAGAGACCCAAATCTGAACTTCAATGTAGACAAACAGTCCTCACAGTCTGGTTTTCTGATGTTCAGTCAATATGTAAAAACATTAAGACACACGCAAACCCTAAATGCTGCGTGTTTCTGAAGTGCAGCTAGCTAGGTCATAACTGATATAAATACAGAAAGGACGGGAACCCTCTTTATGGTGGAGTTTTACTGATGTACAGCAAAACAAGGCCATAAATATAACAGAGACCCAAACTTCTATGTTGCGTATTTGACGAACCACCAAATACAGTTATAAGAGCAATATGGCACACAAGACAATATCTTTTCTGTTATGCAGTTCTGTAGTGCAGTCACATAGAACCAACACAGAAAGGACACAAGCAACCTGCAGCATTGTGTTTTTCTTAAGTGCAGTAAGGTAAGGGAATCTGAAACAGAAAGCACCAACAAGCTTCAATGTTGAGTATTTCTGCTGTGCAGCAACATAAAAACAGACAGCCTTCCTAGCTGCGATCTTTCTGGTGTACTGCAAAGTAAGGCAATAACTCCATGATGTCTATTCCTGTTGTGTAGCAAAACCTCAACCAGAAGGGACAGATAAGCTTAGGGCTCCCACACCTGTGCGACCCAACCTGCAACCTGGGACCGCAAAAACGCAAGAGAAAAGTCATACACTATGGCTTCCAATGGGTACCATTCGTGTCTGTGTAACTCCAGGTCGCAGCACCACCAAGCAGACCCTGCTTTCTGGATCCACAGACCTCAAGATTACACAGGTCGCAGGGAACTTGCAATTTTCAGGTTGAACAAGCGAGGGGGCCCCAATGCTGTATCTCCCTGGAGGAGTGCAGCCAACAACCCCCTGCTGTGTATCCCTAAGAAGCAGCCAGGTAGAACAATGAGAAACAGAAAAGACACTGCTCACTGCTGTGCCTTTCTGATATGCAGCCGATAAGGCAGTAAATATAGAACATACAGGACACAAACAATCTTCAATCTTTGTGTATGTCTGATGTGTAGCAATATAGCAATACTGAGCAGAGACTCCACCACCCTTAATGTGTCTCCCTGCTGAGGCAGCAAAAACAAATCAGAAAAGGACAAGCAACCTCACTGCTGTGTCCCTTCTGATATGCAGCCAATAAGGCAGCATATGTAAGACATACAGGATTGAAGGTTGTCTGTCCTTTTATATGTCTGATGTGCAACAATATAACAATCTGAATAGAGATAGCATATCCATATTGAAGTGATTTGACATGCGACTCAACATGTCAAATCGCATGCCTAAAATCGGCAGCCTTTGCCATTAATAGCACTGTCAGCACGACGCCACTTTGCGGGGCTGCACCGATTACCAAAGGCAGCACAAGTACTACCCCTGGCCCAGGTTCAATTTGTATTTCTGCTATGTAGCCCAACAATTCAGGTCCATCAATCTTCACTACTGCCTTTCTAATAAGCAACCAATAAGGCAGTAATACAGGACACAAAAACCCCAGACAGACCTCAATCTTGTGTATGTCTGATGTGCAGCAATATAACAGATATGAGCAGAGATGTCACAAGACTGAATGATGTGCATTTCCGCCATGCGGCACAAGACCAGAAAGTACAGACCACCTTCCCTGTTGTATTTTTCTGATCTGTAGCCAAATAAAGCAGTACCTTTAGGATATAAAGGACAACAAGCTTCAGTGCAGTGTATTTCTGATGTACAGCAATATACCCCTTATGAGCAGAAATGTGAAATCTCAATGTGTATTTCTGCTGTGCCACAAAACATCCCAGCAAAGACAAACTTTCACTACTGAGGTCTACTGGTGTGCAACCAAGGAGGAGTCATGGTGTATCCCTTTATGAAATAACCAAACAGGGCAATTTGATTCATAGGCATAGCCTGGGCTGTAGATACTAACACTTCACCCCCAGTGAAGGAACAAATCCTAAAAACGGTTGGACACCTTACTATAGTAGCTGTTGCCCTACCTTACCTCCGTAGACTGAGCAAACACTAGACAGCTCACACACAAGTGGGGCTGATCAGCAACTAAAGTCTCAATGAGCCCAGCCCTAGAGACCAATTTAAGACAGCCTCTAGAAGAGGTGGTCACCAATTTAGCCTGGAGGTAAATAGCCACCTGCAGGCCTTAAACAAGCAATCATGTAGCTATCTAGCTCTTGCATATGTTTGCACAGAAAATCCTTAAAGGATATAGGAAGCGATTTATGGTAAATCGCCTTTAGATCTGCCACTGAGTGGACTGTAGCCCAAACCAACAAAAAGGTTTTTCTTACCTCCTGCACCATAATATAACCACAATGTAAAGGTGGAGTGGGAGGTTGGAGCTTATGAAAAGTTACCCATAGCAAGCAACCCCCAAAAGGAGGATCTGTCAAAAGGGAACCCCTACTGTGCCACACAGAAGCTTGGTCCCTGCCACATTGTTGAAAGTTAGGTCAGCTTTTAAGCATTTTGGAACAACTTCAGATTCCAAGCAGCTGGGCTAATAGGGCCATATAACCTAGTGCACCTGCTGACCAGGGGAGCTTACTCCTGAATCCTTCAACCATTGCACAATCAAATTGTTCAGTGGTATACCTGGCCTGTAAGAAACTCTTTGTATCTACCAGGTCCCCCCCTTCGCTCTATTCATCCCTACTAATGTACCACAACCAGACACGTAGTAAGAGGCTGGCAACCTACTGTTGTGATAACCACAGTGTCTCTGCTGTAAGAGGGAGCTGTGGCTGGTGGTTTTAGCAGTAGCTTCTGGGCTATTTTGTTATGCAGACCCCAGGTCCTGCACTGCACCACTCAGTAAATACAGGGGCAAGGGGAAGAAATGCCTTACCTACCTCTTTCCCATCTCAGGTGGTTTAGGCACACTCGCTCCTCTGCACCACTTGTCCACCATACAGCATCTCTGATGTAAGAGGGAGATGTAGCTGGTGTTTTTAGCAGAAGCTTCTGGGCTATTTGAATCCAGACCCCAGGGGAGATGATCTCAAATGCCCAGAAACCATCTGGCTGGGATTGGGGATTTTGCAGCTAAATTCCCAAGGTAAAGGAAAGTACTCACCAATGTCGTCTTCCCCTTTTGCCACTGGGCTTGCTTTTCCATCCTTGTGGTCCACACGCAAGGAGGATAGCCGCCAAAGCGCCCCCCCCCCCCCCAACTGCTGTACCCGTAGGGAGCTGCAAGGTTAGGCTGTCCTGTACTGTACCAGTCAGTATATACACATGGGAGGGGGGGCAATGCCGTACGTTCCTCATTCCCATCTGAGGTGGTTTAGGCAGACATCCACCGTAGTGAACTGGTGCCTCCTCGAAAGGAGAATGTGGGCGCCTGCTCCTGCTGACTCAGCCTTCCCTCCTGGGTAATAACGTAAGTCGTTCAGGCGGCGCCCTCCCCAGCAGCCCATGAGAGCTACCAGGGGCCCAGGAGTCAGAGGACATGCTGGAAAGAACCGATGGTCAGCACCCCTGTCTGAATGGACGCCCGGACAGGTAAGGGGGGGAGACAGGATAATGGCCCCTGAAGTTCTGGGGACACCACTGTACCCAGGGGCCTTCAGCTCTCAGGGGGGCTCTTCCAGTTTCTGCTGCCCCCCCTGAAGAAAGGATAGGGGAACTCCCCAGGAAAGATAAATATATCCGGCCAGACCCAGAGGCTTCCCAGGGGGAGACCACCAGCCCCAGGCTTCAGGTCATTTGGAAAAAAACAAACGGTTTCACTGTGTAGGGAGAAAAACTGAAGATCAAGGGGAAGGGTGGGGACTTAAAACGGCTGTCGATTGATTGTGTTTCCTGTAGGGAGGAGCCTCTCATCTCTCAGGTGTGCCGTCCTGGAAGATGACTAAGAGAAAAATCCTTTACTCTCCACCTCATCAATGCCGCCAAACAATGCATACCGGTCCACTGGAGAATCCCCAATCCCCCGACCATCCCTGAATGGCTCCATCACAGAAAGAATAGCGGAAATGGAAAACTTAATTCACCAAGGAAAAGAGACTTCGACCAAATAACAAAAAAACTGGGCCTGTTGGAGTCACTTTAGGGAATCCCCGGACTTCCAACTATCTCATATCACGTAAACACCTAACCCTCCGTGATCACCATGAAACTTGAAGTCTTAATGGTTTGGTTCACGCACGAGCTGCTACCCCACCTCCCCTTTTACTTTGATGTCATTATTATTTTGTTTTTATTTTTTCTTCTCTCTCCGCTTGCATCGTCTGTTGGGAAAAACAACAAGACTTCAAGCTCTCATCCAGTACCCCCAGCCATTCACAGTTAGCTGCCGTTAGGGGTGTTTAGGAAAAAGGGGGATGCTGGCGTTTTGCCTCCGCTTCCCAGATCAAACAACGCGAAACCAGCATCACAACTCTGTGCAGCTAAGTCACCATGGTCAACACCTAAGCACAACTCAACTATAATATATTTCCAGGTTGCATTGTATTGTGATCTTCATGCTGAAATGTTCTCCCTCTCCAGTATGTATCATTGCATTTGTCACGCTGAACTTATTATTCTGTTTGACTTATAGTTCTCTTACAATGCTTTTCAATTTGAAACTTTTAATAAAAACATTGAAACAACAAAAGAAAAAAAAAAAAACACACATAGTGCAGGGGTTCAATAGTAAGTGACGCAAAGGTCCATGAATACATTTCAACAAAGGTCCCAAAAGCTCAACAGTAATTCCACAAACTGTCACCTGATTGTGGTTTTATCAATCACAGTGAAATCCCTTCTTTCTGAGATTGGTAGTGGCAACCAAGCAAGTAATCTTCCTCCAGATGATGGGCAGGGCTAGCAGGACTGTGATTGGCTTTAGCAGGGGCCAATGACTGTCCTCCTCCTGGAAACCGGGACTGACCCCCCCTCCCACAGCAGAACTGCACCCAATCTTTTCTCCATCACAAAAGCTGACGATCGCAGCTACAGCAAAGTTAGAGAACCAAACAATGTTTCCCATCTTTTACAATGTGTGGGCGCACAGTGCCTCCCCCTCAGTGCAGGTGCAGTGTGGGGAACTCTGAAATTGGAATGCATTAGTGTCTCACTGACATTTCCCTGTACTGCTCTGCTGATGGGGAGGGAGTCGAGTGCCGGCAAAAGAGGCTTTGCGTGCCAGTGGTTGCCTACCCCTGATATATACCCATGACTAAAAACAACAAAAAGGAAAATTAAACTTAAATGTAAAAACAAATGTTGCAGGACTCTTGCAGTTCAAAAAAGTGGATTTAAATAAACAAACATTCTTTATATTAACAATAGCCTTTCACCATCTAAAGATATGTCAAGTTTGAAAGGTGACCAGCTAAGCTCTGAGACTTTGACAAAGCAATTGCTACTACACTGTGCACAATGGTTCATACAGTAGGACCTTCAAACAGTTAAACTGATTAGAGATCAATCTTCTTTACAAATTGACACTTGGAACAGCGAAGATTACAATACATTGTTTTTATTTGCAGCCCCCTGAAAGGCAGTAACAATTTAAAGTAGATGTCAATCCTAACTAAATTAGTTTGCTAAAGCATTGTGTATAACAATTGCCTTTTTTTACCCTATAAGATACAATTTTACTTTTTCTTAAAAACTGTTTTTGAATCTCATTACCGTTCATCTCATCCAGCGTCTTTGAACCCACTTCCTGTTTACATTACATACATACTTCCTGTATGCGCTCCAGTGGCAGTTTCTATGCCATCAACCTGATAGTGGGAACTGCAGAACATGCTTGTGCATTGTGCGGGTCAGCACAGGTGCTTGCAGTCTCCATCAGAAGCCAGTTTGACAACATTGGAAAGCAATTTGGACAGAGCTTTGTTATCCCATAACAGAAAGTACATGCACAATAACATTCACGGAATTATTTTAATGAAAGCTGCAGATTGAAAATAGCTTTTGAAATGAAATTAACATTCTAAAAGTTTCTACAGGATTTTATTGATTAGGTTCAGATCTACTTTAAAGAAATCAGTCATCCTTTTTACATATACATTTCCCCTACTGTTTCAGCACAATTTTCACCTATCCCTACGCAAAATGCAGGCCGAAAACCTTTCCATGATATAATCAGGATATTATTATAGATTAACCCTAATTAGTTTATTTGTTAAATTTGCTGGAACAAAGATGAGAGAGATAAACAGTGTTTTTTTTATGCAGGGTGTTCTGCAGAACTAACAGCTGGACTCTGGATCTTTCTTTGCTCCAGATGCCCCATCTCTGTATGACAGCAAGGTTTTTTTTTTTTTGGTTTTTTTTTTAAGAAAGCCTGTACAAATTTCTAGTCCTTTTATGTAGACAACAAGTTTGATGTATTAATTGCAAACGTAACCCCCCATCCCTGCAATAAAACCTTTACCCTGTGCTTGTTAAATCAAAGTCAAAAACAAAAATATATTTATACAAAATTAAACAAAGTTCAAGTTGTAAAACATTATACATGTATTGCAATATTCTTCTTTTCCCAGTAAGAGACAATATTCCAGGTCAGATACGTGTATAATGCATTATAGTCTTAGCGTTAAACATGCTAAGAGAACAGTACATGATGTTTTAGGAAATATCTTTTACTACAAAATGGATTATATACAAAACGTATCTGTATTTGGCTTCTGTAGTGAATTTATCTAGCGTATACCATGGTTTATTTGCGTTTTCTAAGTATTAAGTACATGATACTGTTAATTAAAGTGAAAGCAAAGGCAATCCAGGCAAGAATGAAGGAATAACCAAATGTGCCATTCTTAATTTCCAACGCTGGGTGAAACTTATCATACATGGAAGAGTAGATTGCAGCAGCAATCATAACACAAAGACCTGTGGATAGAAATTAAACAATTAACTGATAGCCAAAAAATTGTCAAATTATATATCTGGATACTGGTACATTTTCTGCCAATTAACTTAGACAAGGTAGTACTTATTGTCGATAAGAGATTAACAGGGTTCAGATCTGCTCCAATTGCTCCCATTTCCAGTTTCCCAGGCTTGGAGCAAATTTCTTTCTTAGTTGAAAAGGACAGGTGTAACCGGTATACGTAATGGTGTACCTACTTTTGTTTGTACGCTATTGGATCACTATGCTTTTGTGACCTGTATAATACAGTATGTGGCAACCTTCTTATTGCTTGCTTAAGTGCATGCCACCAATGATTAGTGTTATTGTGCTTCCTTTTTTTTCACAGATAAGTTTTAGTTTATAAAGAAAGAAAGAAAGAAAGAAATGGAAGTTCATTGATACAAAATATATATACTGTATGCCCATCAGCATCAGGTCATTAAGCCATCAAGCCCCCTCTCTTTGAAAGGAAGAAACCTCCAGAAGAAAAAAAGGCCCTGGTCCTCAAAACATTGTCCTTGTGCATCACACAAAATGCTTCTTCACAGTTAAAGTGGTTTTAAACTTTTTTTTGCCTAAAACGAAAAACAGGTTAATACTTTCTTGCTCTCTACATTGGTTTTGCACAGAGCAGCTCCGAACCTTCCCCTCTCGGGTCCCCTGCCAGCGCTCATAGCTCATCTGCTACTGCATGAGCCCCCTAATAGCAAGCCGCTTGCTATGGGGGCACTTATGTGTACACTCCTGAACCAGGCTGTGTGTGTTTCAATGACACACAGCACGGCTAAGCCATGCCTTCCACTCTCTCCTTACAGGTTTTGACCAACAGCAGCAGGAGCCAATGGCTCCTGCTGCCCATTAGAGCCTCTAGCCTAGTGAGACCAGGAAAAGGAGAGAAGAGCAACAGCAGACTGGCATAGCGCTGAATCGAGATCAGGCTCAGGTAAGTGTTTAAGGGGGGTCTGGGGGAAGCGGCTATAGAAAAAAAATGTTTACCTTAATGAAGAATGTATTAAGGTAAAACATATTTTACCTTTAGAATCTGTCATCAGAAGTGTTGATGACACAAAAAGGCAACTTTGCAAGTAAAGCCGGCCATGCACAGATCAAAATTGAGCCTGTTCCGCAGGGACCAGCTGAATTTCGATCTATGTATGGGCTAGCTGGTTGTACTATCGATCGACTTGTATACAACCAGCCTATCTTTTTTTTTCCTGAACGATCCGTGCCCCTGGCTATAGTCAGCAACACTGGTCATTGTATTCTGCCATCAGGAAAGGCTCCCTGGTGGAAGAATACAATAGCTCAGTGGGAGTGATTTCCCCATCCACATCAAAACGTGTGGATCGGCAAATCTTTTTTTTGTTCAACCTCCTGGCTAAACAAAAAAGATGAGTTCTGCATGGCCAGAATAAAGATAATGCTTCTTAACTGGTTCAAAGGGTGTTCTTTGAAGAGCCGACAGAACCAGGCTGAGATCCATGGAGTCACTGGGCAACGTACAAGAGGAGCAAGGTGTACAACACCCTGTACAAAGGCCTTCACGAAAGAGTGAGAGGCAAGCAGTCTCTATCCCAGCGTAATGGTAGACTTGGCAAGAATTTAATTTCCTAGGTTTTCATGGTGTAGGAATGACCAGATCTGATAGGCCTCCTATCCCTCAGAATCTGGGCTTTAACAGCAAATCCATTAAACCTAGCGACAAACTGGGAGGGCCCACAGGATTCGGATGAGATCCGGGTATTGTCTCCTGCTGAGCCAGTTTGGTGTGATGAGAACCAACGGAATGCCCTCTCTTTCAATTCCAAGAAGGCAAAGAAGGATCTTCCGAGTAGGAAAACTATAGATCAGGCTGAACTGATCCCACAGAGTCTCCAGAGCATCCACTACAAAGGCTAGGGAATCCCTGGATCTGGAGATAAACCTGCTGCAGCTGAACATGGAAGTAAGGATGTCTATGTCTAGCATCCCTCACCTGCAACAGAGGTCTTGGAGGATTAAAAGACCATTCTCTGGAGCCGAGACATTGACAACTGAGGAAATGTTCTATGTCTAGGACATGCACAAGGCTGGAATGTAAAGTCCTAGCAATGACAGGAATAGAGTGGTTCATCCTGGAGCCTCAAGACTTCTGGTGCATTCCTAATGATTGATGCAAGCCACTACGGTAGCATTGTCCAAGTAAATCCTGGTGACAGAAGATGACCTTGCAGATGAGCTGTCCAGCATTGAAGGGATAATCAAATTGCTGTTAAGTTCCAGAACACTGATCTGCAACCAAGATTCCTCTGATAACCAAGTCCTTCATACTGAGAGGGCATCTAGGACTCCTCCCAGCCCAAAAGGCTGGCATCTGTTGTACACACCTTCCAAACCATTAGGAGGAAGGAAAATCCTGATTTCAATGCCAAATTTTTGACCCATACCATACCAGGGCAAGCCAGGTCCTGCTGGTCAGGCATATGGGATGATTCAGACTGAACCCTCTTGTTCCACACTGCCAGAAAGTGGAGAAGCAGATTGAGTGATATTGGGCACATGGAACTGCCCAAGACTGACACCATTGAGGCCCAAGACCTTCATGCAAAAAAATGAAGAATGGAAGTGGAGATGCCCCATTTGCTTTGGGGAAGGTGAAAAGATTTGAATGATAATCTTGAAACCTTTCCATTTTCTGGACAATAGCTATGGCACCTTGACAGAACAGCTGCATTGGGGATGTAGGCAGCTTTGACAACTTAATGCAGGGTGGAAGTAAAGAACAAAATTTCAGTTTGTAGCCCCCTAGATACATCTAAACTCAAAACAACTGAAATGTTCTGAGACCAGATGGCCTTGAAGGTCAACAGATGTCCCTCACTCTGACAATTTGAGGTGTACCTTTATTGTGAGCGATACTTGCTCATGGAGTTGACTAAAAAGTCAAAAGCTGGGTGCTGTTTCTATAAAGTAGTAGTGTTCCGCCAACATCCCTAAAATACACACATAACCCCAATGGGACTTTAAGGGCAGAATCAATTCTTACAAATGTAAAAAATGCAAATGTCGATCTTTATTACAAAACAATTGTAAAAGCGACCAAATGTCAGTATGAAAAAGTAAATAAAAAACATAATATAATATTTATCATATCACACTGACCATTGGTTGCTTTTACCATTACATAGTTGGGTTAAAAAAAGAGAGATACAAGTCCATCCAATTCAACCAAAAAAAAATTATATATATATAAAAATCCTATACCCACAGTTGATCCAGAGGAAGGCAAACCCCCCCCCAGTAAAGCATGCTCCAATTTGCTGCTGCAGGGGAAAAAAATTCCTTCCTGATCCCCCGAGAGGCAATAGGATTTTCTCTGGATCAACTTCACCTATAAATGTTAGTACCCAGTTATATTCTGTACAATTAGGAAAGAATCCAGGCTTTTTTAAAAGCAATCTATTGAGCTTGCCAGAACCACCTCTGGAGGGAGTCTATTCCACATTTTCACAGCTCTTACGGTGAAGAAACCATTTTGTATTTGGAGATTAAATCTTTTTTCCTCTAGAAAGAGTGTCCCCTTTTCCTCTGTGATGACTGTGACAGAACCCACTGTCACTGTGTTTTGGAGGGGGGTATGGGCTGGCCCCCTACCCAAAGACTATGGCCCAGCAGAGAACGAGAGACTTGGGGACAAAATGGCAATGTAATGAGGTATCTATGCAAGTTGTATCCCTTCTCCATCATCACCCCCTCTTGTTATTGTGTTTAATTATGTTAGGTCATGCCACGTAGAAAAAAGGTGTGCTTGTCCCCTACCCACTCTATGACAAGGCTAAGGGGAGTGTCCCTAACTGTGTTTAAAGGTGTAGGTTTTGTACTTAATAAACAGTTTATGCTCTGTATGTTTAATCCTCAACACCTGTGTGATTTGCCTCGTGATTGGGGCGGTTGAGGGCTGGTTATGGCAAGTCTGCTGGCGCGTTTGGAGAACAGGAGACACAGGTCTGACAGAGGTGCCCAGCCGGGGTATCCGAGATCCGTCACAATGACCTTAAAGTGAATAACTCAACACCAAGTTAACTATATGGACCACTTATGCATTTGTATATGTTGATCATATCCCCCTGTAATCTCATCTTCTCAAGAGGGAATAGATTCAGTTGCTCTAATCTTTCTTTATAGCTGAGCTCCTCCATGACACTTATTAGTTTGGTTGCCTTTCTCTGCACTTTCTTCAGTTCCCCGATATCCTTTTTTGAGAACCGATGCCCAAAATTGAACTGCATATTCCAGATGAGGTCTTACTAATTATTAGTACAGGGGCAAAATGATATCTCTCTCTCCTTAGAGTCCATACCTCTCAATATAAGAAAGGACTTTGCTCGCTTCGGAAACTGCAGCCTGGCATTGCATGCCATTATTAAGCTTATGATCTACCAAAACCCCCAGATCCTTCTCCATTGACTCCCCCAGTTCTACTCCCCCTAGTATGTATGATGCATGCATATTCTTAGCCCCCAATTGCATAACTTTACATTCATCAACAATAAACCTCATTTGCCACTTAGTTGCCCAATTAGACAGTGCATTGAGGTCGGCTTGTAAATTGGAGACATCCTGTAAGGTCGTTATTCTGCTCCATAGCTTAGTGTCATCTGCAAAGACAGAAATGTTACTTTTAATCCCAGACCCTACCTCATTTATAATAGGTATTAAAAGATAAGGGTCCCAACACTGAACCTTGGGGTACACCACTGATAACCTTAAACCATTCAGAGTAAGAATCATTAACCACTACTCTTGGTGTTCGGTCTTTTAGCCAGTTTTCTATCCATTTACAAATTGATCTATCCAAGCCTGTAGACTTTACCTTACACATTAGACGTGTGTGGGGAACTGTGTCAAACGCTTTTGCAAAATCTAAGTATACCACATCCACTCCTCTGTCCAAGGTTTTACTTACCTCCTCATAAAAATAAATCCGGTTTGACAACTTCTACCTTTCATGAATCCATGCTTTCTGTTGCTTAAAATATTTTTTTCCAGCAAGAACTCGCCTATGTGGTCTTTTCCAGTATCTTCCCAACTATAGAAGTTAAACTAACAGGTCTATAGTTACTTGGTATAGACTTTGATACCTTTTTAAATATGGGCACCACATTGGCCCTACCATTGTTTTGTAATAAAGACCGGCATTTGCATTTTATACGTTTAACTTTTGATACTGCCCTTAAATATATATATTTATTTGCATGCTCATGGATTTGAAGGACCTGGAGGTTCAGGACTTATAACGGAACTGAGTTTCAGTCTTTGCCTCGGACCTAGAGGCTTAAGAGAAACAAGAACTTCTTTAAGCATCAGCAGTAGAGGGTTTTCCAGATGGAAATGATGCCTTCCTATTCTGGTGCAAAAGGGTACTCTTCCCTTGTGTTGACTTCCTTAACCCCTTCATGATGAAAGTAAAACAAATCTTAATGTCTGAACACAGTTTTGCAGCTTTGACATGTCTGTCTTGGTAAAACTATAATCAACTATTAGTGCATCTAGGTGAATTATACCTTTTTTTCCCCATACAAAATTAGGCTTTAAATTTGGTGATTATTTGTTGTTTGAACCTGTATTAGGGCTCAGCAACAAAAGTGAGTGTTTTTTGTTTTTTCTCTCACCTAAACACAGACGCAAAATAAAATAAAAAATACACTGATCATGACTATAAGCTCAACCCTAAACTTGTTATTTTATCTTTGATTTTACTACTTAACGCTAGCAAAATAAAAAAATCACAGACTGATCACTGTGACAGCCAATCATAGGCTATCACAGTGATCAGGTACCAGTCCTCCCGATTGTTAGTTCAAAACCCAGAGACATCAGTGAAAGCTCAGTCCCTGTGCTGGGAGTGCGCTCTCAGCACAAAACACAGTAGCACATACATGCACCCCCACAGATACCGATCCATTTCCGGAGAGATGTATGCGTACACTCAGTGGGAAGGGGTTAATTGTCCAGGGACAATACATCTGAAGAATTAACCCCTGAAGTGGTTTAACATGGCTAAAGAAGGCCTTCGGGACAAGGTTTCACTAGACGGGTACAATGGCGCCCCTGACCTGAAAAGCACTCTGCCTCTGACTGAACACATTACACCTTAGGGCACCTTATGCTGCCTTCATGGACAAAAGACATTACATATCACCCCACTTATACTCAGCAGGGTCCAGGTGCAGCTTATGTGGCAAAGCTGAGATCAGCTGACCTAGAAAGAGCAAAGTCAACCTCTTTTGGCACGGCGATAACTGAAAAAAAACGTACTAGTAGGGATGCACCGAATGGGTTTTTGGTGCCGAAACGGATACCGAAAATGAAAAATATACTAGGCCGAAAAACCGAAACCGATACCAAAACAGCACCGATACCGAAAGTGACTGTTTTTAAAAAATATTTTTATACAGGAGATGATCAGAGACTGGGGACATGGTACAGGAAATTGTCAGAGACTGGGGACATGGTACAGGAGATTGTTAGTGATTGCAAACACATTACAGGAGATGGTCAGAGACTGGGGACATGGTACAGGAGATGGTCAGAGAATGGGGACACGGTACAGGAGATGGTCAGAGAATGGGGACACGGTACAGGAGATGGTCAGAGAATGGGGACACCGTACAGGAGATGGTCAGAGACTGCGGACACCGTACAGGAGATGGTCAGAGACTGCGGACACCGTACAGGAGATGGTCAGAGACTGCGACATGGTACAGGAGATGGTCAGAGACTGGGGACATGGTACAGGAGATTGTCAGTGATTGCAAACACATTACAGGAGATGGTCAGAGACTGGGGACATGGTACAGGAGATGGTCAGAGACTGTGGACACCGTACAGGAGATGGTCAGACACTGCGACACGGTACAGGAGATGGTCAGAGACTGCGGACATGGTACAGGTGATGGTCAGAGACTGGGGACATGGTACAGGAGATGGTCAGAGACTGGGGACATGGTACAGGAGATCAATGCAATCTCACCAGTGCCCATCAAATGCAGCTTCACAAGTGGCTGTCAGATGCAGCCTACCAGTCAGTTGTAGCAGCCCGTCTGTGCCCATCATGCAGCCTCACCAGTGCCTGTGTCCATATGTAGCAGCCCGCCAGTGCCCATGCCATGCAGCCTCACCAATGCCCGTGCCCATCAGATGCAGAAGCCTGCCAGTGCCCATCAGATGCAGAAGCCTGCCAGTGCCCATGTTATGCAGCCTGGATCTGCATTGCCGTGCAGCCAGTTTCATCCCGGTAAGGCCCTCAGGAGTCTCTCCTCCCTCCTCCTCCTCTCACTCCTGTCCTATACAGCCTCCCCAGTGCTTGGTAATGAATGTCACGCTCACACGCTATGTCAGAGCTGGATCTGAATCGCTGTGCAGCCGATGTCCCACCTCCTATGACACACGGCACAATGATTCCTAGCATTGGATCAGAGTGCCGTCTATCACAAGAGGCGGTCTAGGAGGTGGGACATAGTTACATCGGCTGCACGGCGATTCAGATCCAGCTCTGACACACAGCGTGTCATTCATTACCAAGCACTGGGGAGGCTGTGTAGGACAGGAGTGAGAGGAGGAGGAGGGAGGGAGGGGAGACTGATAGGCGCGCCGGGATGAAACATGTGTGGCACCCGGCGGGATGGCCCACTCCTTTTTTCGGCAACATTTCTCTTTCGGCAAATTGCCGATATGTTTCAGCGGCCGAAATTTCGGTGCATCCCTACTTACTAGATATAGGGATAATAAAAGAGTGCTGCGCAAATGAATTGTCCGTTAAATAAATGAAGGTAAGAGATGAGATCACCAGTGGATAGTCAAACGCCTAGGGTAGGATCAGAGGTGACTAAAAATCCCTTCACCATATAAGGATGGCCCCTCACCTGCAATCTTCCACCTGAAACAGGTCACACAGCATATAAACCATAAACAGGGTAAGCTGAAACAGGCGATAGTGACTTCTCATTCAGTACTCCCACTCATCAGATGGCATAGGTGTAGTATATGTAAATAAAGCATAAACAATATAGTGCTCTCCGCATATACTTTATTGCTAAAAAAGGAATAAAACTGCTGCACTCACAGATCCAAGCACTCAGAACCGAGTGCCGGCTGGATAACGTGTGATCGTAAACAGGCTGACAGCCGCGGGTGACGTCATGCGCTCCTGGCCCCCGTACGCGTTACGTCCTGTGGGCGGGACTTCATCAGCGTGGGGCGGGATACGCAACGACGGCCCGTATTGTTGATAAATAGTGTCATGGTGACCAATGCCCCAATCACAGCACTGGTACACTTATCCAGAGGACGCGAGCCCGCACGTCACTCCAGCTACACCTACTGCTAGTGACTGATACAATTAAATAAAAGGATTAAACCGCTCAACCTCTCAAAGAATAAAGGGGCAGTGAGTAATAAAACAAATAGTTCTTCACATCCCAGATAAAGAACTCTCATATGGCTATGAAGGGATTAGAGCCTAAGAATATCTCTGGAAAGAAAAACCCCCCACACTAGAGAGGGAACCAGAGCTGGTTAATCATCCCTTACTTAAAAAGGGAAAAGTTAAGCAATTCGACTACTCAAAGTCGCTAAAAATCGCATACACAGATTAAAAAGGACAACTAATAAAAGATATGACAATCAAACTGCGGGTATCACCTGGATACGATCACACTTACATAACCCATTAAAAACATAAACACAATCAAAAATGCACAAATTAAATGTAATAAATCAAAAATCATCTATTAGAAATAAAGCAATTTAAATCAAAATCAACGTTCATACCTGCCGGAGATAAGACCTTGGTCTCATAGATCCAGAAGGATTCTCTACGGCTAAGTTGTCGGATATAGTGACCACCTCTCCAGTGGCGAGGGACCTTTTCAATCCCCCAGAATTTGAGACATTTAGGGTCTCTATTGTGGCAGAGGCGAAAGTGCCTGGACACACTGTGGGTTTTTACCCCCCGTTTGATGTTACTAATATGTTCGCCAACCCTAACATGTAAAGCCCTTGAGGTGCGGCCCACATACTGGAGTCCACAATCGCACTCCAGCATGTAGACCACCCCCACCGACGAACAAGTAATAAGACCTTCAATTTGGTATTTTCTATGCGTGCTGTTTGAAACAAACTCTTTACGTCTTTTAATATTCTTGCTGGCTTTCCTGCAAGTGGCACACTTACCACAAGCGTAAAAGCCAGACAGAAAGCCAAACAGCCTATTAGTTCCTATTTTAGGTGGATCGATAACTCCCGGAGCTAGTCGGTCACGTAAGGAGGGGGCTTTACGATATATATAAACCGTGAGCGCTCCGGAAGTACAGACCCCAGGGTGCGATCACCTTTAAGGATAGGCCAGGGTTTAGCTATAATTTGTTCGAGTTTTTTATACTGGATATTTTAGTCCAGTATAATACGGTAGCTAGTGGTAGCATCTTCACTTAGGGGGGGTTTTATCCTATCTGCCACGATAGAATTCCTGTCAGTAGAAAGTACTTTAGAGATTTCAGAGTCAACCATGGTCTGTGTGTAACCTTTTTCTTTAAACCTAGTTGCCAAGATGTGAGATTGTGTTAGGAAGTCATCATCAGAGGTGCAATTGCGACGTAGGCGGATGAATTGGCCTCGTGGAATGTTACAGAGCCACGATTTATGGTGACAACTAGTCAGTGGAATGTACGCATTCCTGTCCGTAGCTTTAAAATGATTCCTAGTTTGGAAACCTCCCTCTCCTTTGAATATTTCCAGGTCTAAAAATGTAATCTGTTGTTGGTCTACGGTCCATGTCAGCTCAATGTTTTTATTATTTTCATTCAGCTTATCCATGAAAATATGCAAACTAGCTAGGTCACCTTCCCATATCATGATTACATCATCGATGTACCTTCTATAGCACAGTAATTCCGGTGGGGGATCATAAAAAATGGTATCTTCCTCCCAGTGGGCCATAAAAAGGTTAGCCACACTGGGAGCAAACCTAGCCCCCATGGCAACTCCTCGTGCCTGCAGGAAGTAGTCACCATTAAACCAAAAATAATTACTCAGTAAACAAAATTCCAAACCTTCCAATAAAAAGGAAATATGGTCATTTGAGAGCTCAGTGGTGGTCAGAGCCCACCTCACAGAATCCAAGGCCTGTTTGTGATCAATTATTGTATATAAAGACCCGACATCTGCAGTAATCAAAAAGCAAGACGGAGTACACGGGAGAGTGGACAGGATTTGCAAAATCTGTTTAGTATCACGCAAAAAAGCTTTAGTTTGGGTGACAAGCGGCTGGAGGAAGAAATCAAGGTACTGGCCTAGCCTTGAAGTGACGGAATCGATTCCGTTCACGATCGGGCGACCAGGTGGATGTTCGGCATTTTTATGCAATTTGGGCAGAATATATATAATGGGAGTCCGACAGTAAAACGGATCTAAATAAGCCGCCTCCTTAGAATTCAAAATGCCCTTGCTTTTACCTTTTTCTACTAGTGAATGTAAATTATTCTTAAAAGTTAGCATAGGGTCTCCCCGTAAAGGTAAGTATGTGTTCCTGTCATTCAATAATTTCTCCATCTCAGCCTGATAATAAGCTTTACTAAGCACCACTAATCCACCCCCTTTGTCCGCTGGCCGAATCACAATATCCTTCCTTTGCTCAAGGGAGGATATACATCTTTTAAATGGCCTTCTTGATCTTAAGTTTGTCAAGATCTTGACAGACCATGTTTTTAAACACCTCCAAATGTTTATTATCACCACTGAGAGGATTAAAAACGGATCGATTCCGAAGATTGGAATGTCTGGAGACAGTATCAACCTGAGGAATAGTCCGTTGAACTGGATTGGAAAGAAAATATTTCTTGATATTCAAATTGCGAATATATTTTTGTATGCTGATATATGCTTGAAATTTGTTTAGATTACGAATCGGGGCAAACTTCAAACCACGATCTAACACTAATGTCTCATCAGTAGTAAGAGGGGTACCACTTAAATTGAAGATGCCAGTGCCTAATGGGGTCTTGGCCTTTTGGAATCGTGGTAAGTGTGCCACTTGCAGGAAAGCCAGCAAGAATATTAAAAGACGTAAAGAGTTTGTTTCAAACAGCACGCATAGAAAATACCAAATTGAAGGTCTTATTACTTGTTCGTCGGTGGGGGTGGTCTACATGCTGGAGTGCGATTGTGGACTCCAGTATGTGGGCCGCACCTCAAGGGCTTTACATGTTAGGGTTGGCGAACATATTAGTAACATCAAACGGGGGGGTAAAAACCCACAGTGTGTCCAGGCACTTTCGCCTCTGCCACAATAGAGACCCTAAATGTCTCAAATTCTGGGGGATTGAAAAGGTCCCTCGCCACTGGAGAGGTGGTCACTATATCCGACAACTTAGCCGTAGAGAATCCTTCTGGATCTATGAGACCAAGGTCTTATCTCCGGCAGGTATGAACGTTGATTTTGATTTAAATTGCTTTATTTCTAATAGATGACTTTTGATTTATTACATTTAATTTGTGCATTTTTGATTGTGTTTATGTTTTTAATGGGTTATGTAAGTGTGATCGTATCCAGGTGATACCCACGGTTTGATTGTCATATCTTTTATTAGTTGTCCTTTTTAATCTGTGTATGCGATTTTTAGCGACTTTGAGTAGTCGAATTGCTTAACTTTTCCCTTTAAGTAAGGGATGATTAACCAGCTCTGGTTCCCTCTCTAGTGTGGGGGTTTTTTCTTTCCAGAGATATTCTTAGGCTCTAATCCCTTCATAGCCATATGAGAGTTCTTTATCTGGGATGTGAAGAACTATTTGTTTTATTACTCACTGCCCCTTTATTCTTTGAGAGGTTGAGCGGTTTAATCCTTTTATTTAATTGTATCAGTCACTAGCAGTAGGTGTAGCTGGAGTGACGTGCGGGCTCACGTCCTCTGGATAAGTGTACCAGCGCTGTGATTGGGGCATTGGTCACCATGACACTATTTATCAACAATGCGGGCCGTCGTTGCGTATCCCGCCCCACGCTGATGAAGTCCCGCCCACAGGACGTAACGCGTACGGGGGCCAGGAGCGCATGACGTCACCCGCGGCTGTCAGCCTGTTTACGATCATACGTTATCCAGCCGCCACTCGGTTCTGAGTGCTTGGATCTGTGAGTGCAGCAGTTTTATTCCTTTTTTAGCAATAAAGTATATGCGGAGAGCACTATATTGTTTATGCTTTATTTACATATACTACACCTATGCCATCTGATGAGAGTGGGAGTACTGAATGAGAAGTCACTATCGCCTGTTTCAGCTTACCCTGTTTATGGTTTATATGCTGTGTGACCTGTTTCAGGTGGAAGATTGCAGGTGAGGGGCCATCCTTATATGGTGAAGGGATTTTTAGTCACCTCTGATCCTACCCTAGGCGTTTGACTATCCACTGGTGATCTCATCTCTTACCTTCATTTATTTAACGGACAATTCATTTGCGCAGCACTCTTTTATTATCCCTATGTCATTTGAGGTTTTTTGTTGAATTTGCCTTTGTGCTTGCTTGCATTTATTGTATATTGTCTATGTGTCAGTCAGCGCTGAGTTGATTTGTATATTACTACTTACTAGATAGAAAGAAAAAAAATAAAAATTTCTTCTCCTTTTAGCAGAGAGAAGACGTCTGTTCTCCTAGGGCACCAGCAAAAAACTTTTTGCCAGTACCTAACCTCCTGAAGGCATGGACATAACCCAGTATATTTGACTACTCATCCTGTGTAATTGTAGGCTTTACAAAGAAGTCTATGCTAAAAATGTTTAGTTGCCCAACACAAAAGGAAGAGAATAAATCTATATAAAGCCACAACATTTTTACTTACATGACAACATCTGGATGATAGCAGTGAACACAAATCGCTCTCCTTGTTTCAGCCGGAACAGTTGAAGACCAAAGCTCAGAAGTCCTATACAGCAAAGTATGGTTGAAAGGATCATTGTAGCTTGAATAGCCTGAATGGCCTGAAAATCTGAAACAAAATGTATACTTGAATTACCGTAGCTCTCTTAAAGCTAGCAGACTTCTAACTTAATAAGACAAAATAAACCGCTTAACAGATCACGTTTATTAGTTTTTTGTTTTTTTCCTTAAATCCCAAAAACTATGAACATAGCACCTCACCAAAAATGAAATTTTTGTTGGAGAGGGTGGCTAAAAATTTGACTTGCATCTTACTGAAGCCGTCTGGGAAAATCAGTGAGCCAATCACACAAGCAGGAAATGGCATACCTGGGGGATGTTCTGTTCACCATCTGTGTACAGAACGCCTCCAGTTAGCCATATTGCATTTTACAGAAAACTATAGCTCTGCAGATTGAAAAGAAAAGGTCATTATTAAGAACATTCAATTACAACATGACAATTGTATATGCTATAGTTTTTTTATTTGCCATTTTTTTCCCCATGAAAGTGGAGTTACCCTTTAACCACCTCAATACTGGGCACTTTCACCCCATTCCTGCCCAGGCAAATTTTCAGCGCTGATGCGCTTTGAAAGATAATTACTCAGTCATGCAAGACTGTACCCATATGAATTTTTTTTTTTTCACATAAATAGAGCTCTCTTTTGGTGGTATTTAATCAGCACTGGGTTTTACATTTTTTGTGCTACAAATGAGAAAAGTAGCTAAAATTTTGAAAAAATGCGTTTAAGGCCTGTACACACGATCTGAAAAATCGGAAGTAAAAACGATCTGCCGATTTTCGGATCATTAGTATGGTGCCTTAGACAGCCGATTCCGATTTTTCATCCGACAAAAGCTGGATGTGCAGACTATAAAATGTTATAGTTCTCAGAAAAGAAAGAATACATACAAAACTATTCAACATATGACGTCACTTCTGAAGTTGTATTCTGTCGTAGGAGAATTTTTGTATGGTGAGTAACCTTTACTTTTGAGATGAGACTAGCATGCAATAAAAAACAGACGGACGATCATCCGAAAATATCATTAGTTTCGGGCATAAAATTTTGCAAATAAGTAATTTTTCCTCATAAAATTTTTAGCAAAATTTATACTGCTACATTTCTTTGGTAAAAATAACCCAAATCAGTGTAGATTTGGTCTGTGTGAAAGTAATGGTGGTAATTATTGAAAATTGATCACACCTGATGTACTGATGGCCTATCTAATTTCTTGAGGCCCTAACATGCCGTACAAATATCCCCCAAATGACCCTTTTTGGAAAACAGACCATCCAAGGTATTTAGTAAGAGGCATGGCGAGTTTTTTGAAGTTGTAATTTTTTCCCACAATCCTATTTTTTTTTTTTTCACAAAAAATGTCATCAAGTTCTTTCTCACACACGGCATAGGCATACTTGCAACTACACCCCAAAACACATAATGCTACTTCTCCTGAGTATAGCTTTACCACGTGTGACTTTCACAGCCTGGCTACAGAGAGGAGCAACATCCAAGGAGTACTTCAGGCAATATCCACTTTAACAAGTAGCCGACCAGCCACCATCGTCATACTGTGGCAGGTCAGCTCTCCTGGGCAAATCATATAGGCATGCGCGAGTAGCATCTGGCGGCGATCGGATTCTCTTCAGAACCGACCTTTGGAGCCCAAAAACTGCCCAGACTAGTGCTGGTAAGTTTGTGTGGGACTTGGTATCACCCTTATTCAGAAAGGAGTACAACTTGTACGTGGACAATTATTACACAAGCGTGCCAATTTTTGGATTGTGGAATTGGTGCATGTGGCACCCTGCAATCTAAATTGCTGGGGCTTACCCCAGCGGCTTGTAGAGTCCCGTCTTAGACTGGGGGAGAAAGCCTGCTTGAGATGTAATAATTTGCTCGCAGTGAAGTGGAGGGATTCACTGAGTGTTTTTGTTCTGTCCTCCCTTCATGCAGATACAACAGTCCAAATTCCAACAGCGACTGGAGTTGTGGCGAAACCCCTGTGTCCACGAATACAACCTTAATATGGGAGGGGTGGACCTCAACAACCAGTTGATGGTGCCGTACTTAACTGCCCGCAGAGCCAGATGCTGGTACAAAAAAAAAAAAAAAAAAAAAGTGTCTGTATACCCATTTCAATTGGCTCTGCTAAACGCTTATGTGCTATACAAGGCACCAGGACAAACTGGATCCTTCCTTAAATTCCAGGAAGAGGTCATCACAGCCCTTCTGTTTCCAGGCGGTGCTGTGTCCCAACTTTCCAATGTAAATGCAGTGAGCCGGCTGCATGAGAGGCATTTTCCGTATGTCCTCCGTGGTACCCCTACCCAACGAACCCCCCAAAGATGATGTCGTGTCTGTAGGAAACGTGGACAGGTGTAACACCCGCTTTTATTGTCCCTTCTGTCCTGACCAACCTGGTCTCTGCATCGGTGAATATTTTCAACACTACCACCAGAGGCGTCGGGAGGGGGTGGCTAGGCGTGGCTGAAGCCCAGAATGTGACCCCAAAAAGCCCAGAGTCTCGGCCATTTATTTTAAAATTATTAGCCCCGAGTCCCCCATGAAAGTGCGGCACCGCACTGCGCATGAGCAGCGGCCGGGAGTCAGGGACGTGTGACCTTCATAAAGCGCCGGCCGGCGGGAGACAAAGCGCGCGCTAACATCGTCCAGACTCAAGGAGGAGGTCGCATCCCACAGACGGAGAGTGACCAGCCGCCGCGCTCGCTGCCCGGACTCGGCCAGGCTGAGCCAGCGTGCGACCACTGCAGGCCAGGGCAGGCCAAACAAGGTGACACTGACCTGGCCTGACTGCTGAGCCTGACAGACTGAGCTGAGGAGCGGAGGTGAGGCGAGGGCCTTGACCGCGAGTCGAGGCAGTGGCACTGGTGGTTAGTCTGCACTGCCCAGGCCTATGCCCCGCGTCGTGGCCACGCACTTGACTTCAAGAATCAGAATAGTGAACTGAATGCGGGAGTTGCACTGACTGCGGCCTTGTCGGGTGGAAAAGACGCGCACTTGAGTATTTGATCAGTACAGTAGGCGGCTGCCGCGGCAGGCTCCCGGCCTGGCCGGGCAGGCCCTGTCCGGACTAGTCTCTCAACTTCAAGTCATCATCAAATCAATTCATACCTGCTGCCAGTGGTGGACCGTGTGGTCAATCAACTCATCATGCTTCATGAGATGGGGGGCGCAGTAGCGCACTACAACTTACTATATGCAATTGCATGCATGGAGAAAATGCTTATGTCTGATCACATTGATGTTAAAATAAAATCCTATAGTCTAATTTAAATCACATTCACAGACTGTTTATTAATATCATTTTGTAAAAAGTCTTTATAGTCTGAAATAAATTAGAACATTACCTACTGGCTACCTAGATTACCCTTACTTTACCCATTTAATATAATATATACTTCAATAATTAGCATGGGGAAAATGCTGGCCTGATGTCTGATCACATTGATTTTAAATAGAATCCTACAGTATAATTTAAATCACAGACTGTGTTTATTATAATAATTTTGTAAAATAGAATGTTGGTTTAAGACAGTCTGAAATAAATTAGAACATTACCAATACCTACCTAGATAGATTAGTCATAATACGGTACCCTTGCCTTACCCAATAGATATAAAATATACTTCAATATATAATTCCACAAAGGAAATGGGGACAACTTGGCAAGCGACATTTTGTATGTATTAATCATAATTTACTCTTGTAAAATGCTGACATCCAGAAAATAGATTTTTATACTGTATATTGCTTTTATCTTTTTCTAATAGTATTTTATGTGCAACATACCATCAACAAAGTATTTTTTTGGAATGGCACTGAAACGCATGTCAACAATGCATACAAATATGCAACAAAACAGGTAAAATCCCTCTCCTTCTCTTCCCTTTCTCCTCTCTTCCCTTTCTTTCTTCGCCTTTTCCCCCCCTGTGACCTGTCGGATCATGTATGGTGCAGGTGGTGCATAATAATTTGAGTCGAGCAAGCATGGTGGTGGGAGTGCCAGTGGGACCCCATTTACTTTGTAAATGCCCAATTGCGGTTTCATGTAGTTTAGAGCAAGCACCATTAGCACTACTTACTGCTAGCCTAGCGCATTCACTTTTACATCTATACTATTAATATTTTGAGGCCAATACAGCCCTGCCCTGCTGCCCGTTAGGTTTTAACATAATTCATGTTACAGTCAGATAATAAATTGCTGATGCTATCAATACCTTGCCAGTGCCAGTTACTCATTTAGGCTATAATAAAATGTATTTGTCATCTAGGAGAAATAAAAACCCCCCAACCCTGTGTGTGGTTTGTATATTGCATAATGTTTTTGGCCAAACAATGCAGCTGTTGACAGCTTTCTGCTTTCCCTTCATTAGAAGTTGGTCAGGCTGACTTGATGGGCACTGGTAAGGCTGAGCCTGAATGGAAGAGACACCAAAGAGGCAAAACCCCCTTACGACAACAGGTAAGTAGACAATAAATTCTAAATAAAAAATAGATTTTCCAAAAAAATGACACTTCAATTTTCAATAGTCTTGCCATAGAGATTTAAAGTTTTTCAATAAAAAGTAATCTGGAGCATGGAGACCGTCTGTCAGAAGGGTTTATTAATTTAAAAATCTGTCATGTGAGGTCACGGTGTTGACACTACCAGTAGAAAAGTTTCTAACAATCCCTAAGTTTCAACTGACACCTAATTTATTTAAACTGGCTCACTGTAGGACAGTGATTTTTACCCTTGGCCCCCCAGATGTTTTGGAACGACATTTCCCACGATGCTTGGATACACTGCAGAATATGCGCATGATGGGAAATGTAGTTCCCAAACATCTGGGGTGCCAAGATTCTGCATCACTAGTGCTCTAGTGGGTGTATACTTTTTATAAACAAGAAGAAACTAATCTCACTAACAATACACATATTAAGTTAAAAAAAAGACGATTTAAACATTTAAAAAAAAAAAAAAAAATTATATACCTACCAAGTTCAGGAAAGCAAACTCTAAATTCGAAATAATTTCTTCATAGTATATGGATATCAGAAATTTTTTCAGCAAAAAGGGTCAAACGCAGCAGGAGTCTCAGGAAGAAGCCGTGAGCACGGATCAAATTTCAGAATATGATGACAGTATTTTACTTGCAGAGGAAGGCACTTCTAGTACCACAACAGATACAGAAGTGGGTGATGGATCCACTGATATGACCGCAGTTTGTGATATTACTGATCTAGGAGATGTGGATAGTGGTTCTCTGCAGCCTAAACTAAAGCAATATCCCTATGAAATGTTTGGTTCACAAAAGCGATCATTCCAATTTCACGGGTTTGAAAAATATAATTGGCTAGAATAGTCATATAAAAAAAAAATACGGCATTTTGTTTTGCTTGTCGAAATTTTGCCCCAAAAGGCAAGAGGCACAATCTGGAAGCATTAACCACACAAGGTTTTAAAAATTGGAAACGTACTTTAGATTCCTTTAAGGAGCATGAAAGAAGTGCTCTTCACAAGTCTAGCATGTTGGCATGGGCAGCTTGTAAAGATGCTAAACTGCGTGGAAATGTTGTAGAACAAATAGAAAAAGCTACTGAACTCCAAATTCGAGAAAGACGAGAGTATCTAAAACAAGTAGTTGCAACCACAGTGCTTCTTGACAAGCAGGGCATATCATTTCGAGGTCATTGAGAAGGAGAAGGAAGCCTAAAGGCAATTTTAAAGAGTGCTTAAATTATTTACGTAAATTTGATCCTTTCCTTCAAAAGTACAAGCCTCCAGACATTGCTACGTACACTTCACCTTCATCACAAAATGATCTCATACGGTGCTGTTCAGAAGAAATAACAAGTACAATTGTTAGCCAGTTAAAGAAATCTGGAATGTATGCCATAATGGTAGACGAAGCAAGGGATAAAAGAAAAGAGCAACTTGCTATCTGTGTACGCTACATTGAACCTGACACAAGTGCTGTAAAAGAACATTTCCTGGGATTTTGTGAACTGAAAGATTTAAGTGCAAATTCAATAACAGAATCTTTGGAAGATTGCCTCACAGTTAATGGTTTAGCCAATGTCCTCTGTGTTGCTCAAACGTACGATGGAGCTGCAGTTATGAGTGGCGTAATTGGTGGTGTACAAGCAAAGTTTCAGAAAAAACATCCTGAAGCTATTTATGTTCACTGTTATGCCCATGAACTAAACCTTGTACTCTGCTATACCTGTAAAGCAATCCCAGAGGCTTCAGATTTTTTTTAAACACTAGAAAACCTTTATACTTTTTTGTGTATCTTTTACACAGCACCAAAAGTTCATTGATGTTCAGGCACAACTTGGACTAAAAGAAACAGAACTAGTACAGCTCTCAGACACGTTGGTCTTGCCAGATACATTCCATTACTGCCCTAATACGCAACTTTACAGCTGTTGTGCAGTGTCTTAAAGAGGAGAAATCTGCCATAGCCACTGGCTTGTTGATTAAATTGCATAGGTTATCAATGCGTTTGAATTGTTACTGGCTACTACAGAAGGTTTCCATAAGTTGCTTCAGAAGGAAAACCTAGATTTGTCTACTGCATTAGAGTATAAAAAAGATGTTTGTACTTCATTAACCACTTGACGACCGCCTCACGCCGATTTACGTCGGCAAGGTGGCACGGACAGGCAAAATCACGTACATGTACGTGATTTGCCTTCCGCGGGTGGGGGGTCCGATCGGACCCACCCCTGGTGCCCGAGGCTGTCGTCTTTTCTCCCACGGCGATCGGAGATGAGGGGGAGGCCATCCGTTCGTGGCCCCCCCCTCGCGATCGCCGCCGGCCAATGAGAACATTCCTTTGCTGCTGTATGCTAAACAGCAGCAAAGGAAATGATGTCATCTCTCCTCGGCTCGGTAATTTCCGTTCCGGCCCGAGGAGAGAAGACAAGTGAGTGAGTGCACAACACACACACACACAGTAGAACATGCCAGGCACACAAAACACCCCGATCCCCCCCCCGATCGCCCCCCCAATCACCCCCCCCCTGTCACAAACTGACACCAGCAGTTTTTTTTTTTTCTGATTACTGTATTGGTGTCAGTTTGTGACAGTTACAGTGTTGGGACAGTTACTGTTACCCCCCTTTAGGTCTAGGATACCCCCCTAATAAAGTTTTAACCCCTTGATCACCCCCTGTCACCAGTGTCACTAAGCGATCATTTTTCTGATCGCTGTATTAGTGTCGCTGGTGACGCTAGTTAGTGAGGTAAATATTTAGGTTCGCCATCAGCGTTTTATAGCGACAGGGACCCCCATATACTATCTAATAAATGTTTTAACCCCTTGATTGCCCCCTAGTTAACCCTTTCACCACTGATCACCGTATAACTGTTACGGGTGACGCTGGTTAGTTTGTTTATTTTTTATAGTGTCAGGGCACCCGCCGTTTATTACCGAATAAAGGTTTAGCCCCCCGGTCGCCCGGCGGTGATATGCGTCGCCCCAGGCAGCGTCAGATTAGCGCCAGTACCACTAACACCCACGCACGCAGCATACGCCTCCCTTAGTGGTATAGTATCTGAACGGATCAATATCTGATCTGATCAGATCTATACTAGCGTCCCCAGCAGTTTAGGGTTCCCAAAAACGCAGTGTTAGTGGGATCAGCCCAGATACCTGCTAGCACCTGCGTTTTGTCCCTCCGCCCGGCCCACCCAAGTGCAGTATCGATCGATCACTGTCACTTACAAAACACTAAACGCATAACTGCAGCGTTCGCAGAGTCAGGCCTGATCCCTGCGATCGCTAACAGTTTTTTTGGTAGCATTTTGGTGAGCTGGCAAGCACCAGCCCCAGGCTGCGCCAGATTAGCGCCAGTACCACTGACACCCACGCACGTACCATACACCTCCCTTAGTGGTATAGTATCTGAACGGATCAATATCTGGTCCGATCAGATCTATACTAGCGTCCCCAGCAGTTTAGGGTTCCCACAAACGCAGTGTTAGCGGGATCAGCCCAGATACCTGCTAGCACCTGCGTTGTGCCCCTCCGCCCGGCCCAGCCCAGCCCAGTCCACCCAAGTGCAGTATCGGTCGATCACTGTCACTTACAAGGCACTAAACGCATAACTGCAGCGTTCGCAGAGTCAGGCCTGATCCCTGCGATCGCTAACAGTTTTTTTGGTAGCATTTTGGTGAACTAGCAAGCACCGGCCCCAGGCAGCGTCAGGTTAGCGCCAGTACCGCTAACACCCACGCACGCAGCATACGCCTCCTTTAGTGGTATAGTATCTGAACGGATCAATATCTGATCCGATCAGATCTATACTAGCGTCCCCAGCAGTTTAGGGTTCCCAAAAACGCAGTGTTAGCGGGATCAGCCCAGATACCTGCTAGCACCTGCGTTTTGCCCCTCCGCCCGGCCCGGCCCAGCCCACCCAAGTGCAGTATCGATCGATCACTGTCACTTACAAAACACTAAACGCATAACTGCAGCGTTTGCAGAGTCAGGCCTGATCCCTGCGATCGCTAACAGTTTTTTTGGAAGCTTTTTATTGAACTGGCAAGCACCAGCGGCCTAGTACACTCCGGTCGTAGTCAAACCAGCGCTGCAGTAACACTTGGTGACGTGGCGAGTCCCATAAGTGCAGTTCAAGCTGGTGAGGTGGCAAGCACAAGTAGTGTCCCGCTGCCACCAAAAAGACAAACACAGGCCCGTCATGCCCATAGTGCCCTTCCTGCTGCATTCGCCAATCCTAATTGGGAACACACCGCTTCTGCAGCGCCCGTACTTCCCCCATTCACATCCCCAACCAAATGCAGTCGGCTGCATGAGAGGCATTTTTATGTCCTCCCGAGTACCCCTACCCAACGAACCCCCCCAAAAAAGATGTCGTGTCTGCAGCAAGCGCGGATATAGGCGTGACACCCTCTATTATTGTCCCTCCTGTCCTGACAATCCTGGTCTTTGCATTGGTGAATGTTTTGAACGCTACCATGCACTAGTTATTAGCGTAGGGTACAGCATTGCACAGACTAGGCACACTTTCACAGGGTCTCCCCAGATGCCATCGCATTTTGAGAGACCCGAACCTGGAACCGGTTACAGTTATAAAAGTTAGTTACAAAAAAAAAAAGTGTAAAAAAAAAAAAAATATATATATATATATATATATATATATATATATATATATATATATATATATATATATATATATATATATATATATATATATATATATATATATATATATATATATAAAATAAAAAAAATAGTTGTCGTTTTATTGTTCTCTCTCTCTATTCTCTCTCTCTATTGTTCTGCTCTTTTTTTACTGTATTCTATTCTGCAATGTTTTATTGTTATTATGTTTTATCATGTTTGTTTTTCAGGTATGTAATTATTTATACTTTACTGTTTACTGTGCTTTATTGTTAACCATTTTTTTGTCTTCAGGTACGCCATTCACGACTTTGAATGGTTATACCAGAATGATGCCTGCAGGTTTAGGTATCATCTTGGTATCATTCTTTTCAGCCAGCGGTCGGCTTTCATGTAAAAGCAATCCTAGTGGCTAATTAGCCTCTAGACTGCTTTTACAAGCCGTGGGAGGGAATGCCCCCCCCCCCACACCGTCTTCCGTGTTTTTCTCTGGCTCTCCTGTCTCAACAGGGAACCTGAGAATGCAGCCGGTGATTCAGCCAGCTGACCATAGAGCTGATCAGAGACCAGAGTGGCTCCAAACATCTCTATGGCCTAAGAAACCGGAAGCTACGATCATTTTATGACTTAGATTTCGCCGGATGTAAATAGCGCCATTGGGAAATTGGGGAAGCATTTTATCACACCGATCTTGGTGTCATCAGATGCTTTGAGGGCAGAGGAGAGATCTAGGGTCTAATAGACCCCAATTTTTTCAAAAAAAGAGTACCTGTCACTACCTATTGCTATCATAGGGGATATTTGCATTCCCCGAGATAACAATAAAAATGTTTAAAAAAAAAAAAAAAAAATGAAAGGAACAGTTTAAAAATAAGATAAAAAAGCAAAAAAATAATAAAGAAAAAAAAAAAAAAAAAGCACCCCTGTCGCCCCCTGCTCTCCGGCTAAGGCGAACGCAAACGGCGGTCTGTCGTCAAACGTAAACAGCAATTGCACCATGCATGTGAGGTATCGCCGCGAAGGTCAGATCGAGGGCAGTAATTTTTGCAGTAGACCTCCTCTGTACATCTAAAGTGGTAACCTGTAAAGGCTTTTAAAGGCTTTTAAAAATGCATTTATTTCGTTGCCACTGCACGTTTGTGCGCAATTTTAAAGCATGTCATGTTTGGTATCCATGTACTCGGCCTAAGATCATCTTTTTTATTTCATCAAACATTTGGGCAATATAGTGTGTTTTAGTGCATTAAAATTTAAAAAAGTGTGTTTTTTCCCCAAAAAATGCGTTTGAAAAATCGCTGCACAAATACTGTGTGAAAAAAAAAATGAAACACCCACCATTTTAATCTGTAGGGCATTTGCTTTAAAAAAATATATAATGTTTGGGGGTTCAAAGTAATTTTTTTGCAAAAAAAAATAACTTTTTCATGTAAACAATGAGTGTCAGAAAGGGCTTTGTCTTCAAGTGGTTAGAAGAGTTGGTGATGTGTGACATAAGCTTCTAAATGTTGTGCATAAAAATGCCAGGACAGTTCAAAACCCCCCCAAATGACCCCATTTTGGAAAGTAGACACCCCAAGCTATTTGCTGAGAGGCATGTCGAGTCCATGGAATATTTTATATTGCGACACAAGTTGCGGGAAAGAGACAAATTTTTTTTTTTTTTTTTTTTGCACAAAGTTGTCACTAAATGATATATTGCTCAAACATGCCATGGGAATATGTGAAATTACACCCCAAAATACATTCTGCTGCTTCTCCTGAGTACGGGGATACCACATGTGTGAGACTTTTTGGGAGCCTAGCCGCGTACGTGACCCCGAAAACCAAGCACCGCCTTCAGGCTTTCTAAGGGCGTGAATTTTTGATTTCACTCTTCACTGCCTATCACAGTTTCGGAGGCCATGGAAAGCCCAGGTGGCACAAAACCCCCCCAAATGACCCAATTTTGGAAAGTAGACACCCAAAGCTATTTGCTGAGAGGTATAGTGAGTATTTTGCAGACCTCACTTTTTGTCACAAAGTTTTGAAAATTGAAAAAAAAAAAAGTTTTTTCTTGTCTTTCTTCATTTTCAAAAACAAATGAGAGCTGCAAAATACTCCCCATGCCTCTCAGCAAATAGCTTGGGGTGTCTACTTTCCAAAATGGGGTCATTTGGGGGGGGGGGTTTGTGCCACCTGGGCATTCCATGGCCTCCGAAACTGTGATAGGCAGTGAAGAGTGAAATCAAAAATTTTCACCCTTGGAAATCCTGAAGGCGGTGCTTGGTTTTCAGGGCCCCGTACGCGGCTAGGCTCCCAAAAAGTCCCACACATGTGGTATCCCCATACTCAGGAGAAGCAGCTAAATGTATTTTGGGGTGCAATTCCACATATGCCCATGCCCTGTGTGAGCAATATATCATTTAGTGACAACTTTTTGTAAATATTTTTTTTTTTTTTTGTCATTATTCAATCACTTGGGACAAAAAAAATAAATATTCAATGGGTTCAACATGCCTCTCAGCAATTTCCTTGGGGTGTCTACTTTCCAAAATGGGGTCATTTGGGGGGGTTTGTACTGCCCTGCCATTTTAGCACCTCAAGAAATGACATAGGCAGTCATAAATTAAAGGCTGTGTAAATTACAGAAAATGTACCCTAGTTTGTAGACGCTATAACTTTTGCGCAAACCAATAAATATATGTTTATTGACATTTTTTTTACCAAAGACATGTGGCCGAATACATTTTGGCCTAAATGTATGACTAAAATTTAGTTTATTGGATTTTTTTTATAACAAAAAGTAGAAAATATCATTTTTTTTCAAAATTTTCGGTCTTTTTCCGTTTATAGCGCAAAAAATAAAAACTGCAGAGGTGATCAAATACCATCAAAAGAAAGCTCTATTTGTGGGAAGAAAAGGACGCAAATTTCGTTTAGGTACAGCATTGCATGACCGCGCAATTAGCAGTTAAAGCGACGCAGTGCCAAATTGGAAAAAGACCTCTGGTCCTTAGGCAGCATAATGGTCCGGGGCTCAAGTGGTTAAGATCTCTAAGAACCAATGCCAAATCAAGAGATATACTTCAAAAAGCTGTTTGTTTGACACTGACACTGAGGATCCACAAACATCCAGGCAAATTAAAAAAACAAAAATGATGGAAGACTGTGTACAAAGCCAGACCAACACCACGTGATCATTTGTCAAGTGAAGATGATCTTAGAACAAAAATCTTTTACCCTTGCTTGGACCGAATGCTCTCTGAACTTGACCATCTTTTCTCAAGCATTAAAGAAAATTTGGTCAAGGGCATTGAGGCATGCAACCCACTTTCTTCCTCTTTTCTGTCAGAAGACATAAAGGCACTTGCACAACATTACAAAATTGATCTGCAATATGAAGAAGTAGCTGCTAAAAACTTCTTTGAACGCAAAAAACAGGAAGGTGCGGTACTAACAGTACAGCACATTTGCAAACTTTTGGATCCTTTAATGTTTCCAACAGTTAAAAAATCATGGCGATTGCCCTAACAATTCCTGTGAGCAGCTGCTCTTGCGAAAGATCATTTAGTGCTTTGAGACGTCTTCATATATGGCTCAGAGGTACAATGGGGCAAGCAAGGCTTCATCATCATGCAGTTCTTTCCATTGAAAAGGGTGTTTTGGAATCTGTGTCTGATGAATGTGTAATTGATCATTTTGGTAACAAACAATCACGAAGGCATACCTTGGTCCTCTCAAGAGATTAACCATTACAAGCACTTCAGCTGCCTCAGTAAATTGAATTCGCACCTGAAACTAATATTCTAAACTATACCTATAGTAGGGTAGTTCAAGAATAACAGTTAATGGTGGTTGGCTTTTTGGGATGCTATGTACAGTATCTCACAAAATAAGTACCCAGACACCTCACATTGTTGTAAATATTTTATTATAGCTTTTCATGTGACAACACTGAAGAAATTTCACTTTGCTACAATCTAAAGTAAAAGTAGTGAGTGTACAGCTTGTATAACAGTGTAAATTTGTTGTCCCCTCAAAATAACTCAACACACAGGCAGCCATTAATGTCTAAACCGCCGACAACAAAATGAGTTTACCCCTAAGTGCAAAATGTCAACATTGGGTCCAAAGTCTTAATATTTTGTGTGGTCACCAATTTCTCGCTCTGCCTTAACCCTCTTGTGCATGGGAGTTCACTGGAGCTTCAAGGTTGCTACTGGAGTCCTCTTCCACTCCTCCATGACGACATCACGGAGCTGTTGAATGTTGGATACCTTCTGCTCCTCCACTTACAGTTTGAGGATGCCCCACCGATGCTTAATCTGGTTTAGGTCTGGAGATATGCTTGGCCGGTCTATCACCTTTAAACTCATAAGTCTATTTCCCAAAGACAACCCTTGGATATGACGCTGAGAACGTGCACTCAACTTCTTTGGTCAACCATTGGCGAGGCCTGATCTGAGTTTAACCTGTCCTGCTAAACTGCTGTATGTTCTTGGCAACCGTGCTTTGGCTCAGTTTCAGGTTATTGGCAATCTTGGAGCCAAGGCCATCTTTATAGAGATCCTCAGCTCTTTCCCATGAGGTGCCACCGTGGCAGAGCGATAACACCAAGTTTCACACCTGAGACCTTGTTGTAACACTAGCAACTAATGAATCACATGAAACTGGGAGGGAAAATGGCTAATTGGGCCCAATTTGGACATTTTCACTTGGTGGGGTATACTCTTGCCAGCGGTTTAGACATTAATGGCTGTGTGAGTTATTTTGAGGGGACAGCAAATTTCCACTGTTATACAAGCTGTACACTCACAAATTGTAGCAAAGTAACATTTCTTCAGTGTTGTCAGATGAAAAGATAGAATAAAAGATTTACAAAAATGTGAGGGGGTGAACTCACTTTTGTGAGATGCTATATGTACCCCTTTATTGCAAAATTATTTCCTACAGTAAGACAATGTCTGAACAAGTACAATTGTTAGTGAATTTAATCGAGAATGTATGCCATAGTAGCAGACAAAGCAAGTTCACAAAATCCCAGGAAATGTTCTAAGTGCAGATCCAATAATATAAAGAATCTTAAAAAAAGATTCTCTGGCCTGTCACTTGTGTACACAATCTTTTCTCTGTCTTACTCAGACATCAAAAATTAGTTACTGAAAATGGAATATTGTAATACTATAATACAGTTTAAAAACTATGGCACTTTACAGTACAGATTGTTTACTATATGGTTAAGGAGTTGTAATATTTATAGTTTTACTACAACAAATTGTTTGCACTTTTATTTAAAGTTTTAAACTGGTGACATAGGCATGAAGCACCCTGCACTTTTTTTTTTTTTAGTTTTTCAAGAAACTCCAAATTGTAGTGAACCAAAATACAAATGGCAAAGATCAAGCTATGGCTACTACTAGTACTACAGTCGATATGGAGAATTTCTCCATATTGGTTATTTTTACCTTCATTTAGCATTTTGATCTTTGCTATCGTTTGGAGTTTATTGAATAAACCACTGTTATGTGTTAAATGAGTGTTATAACAAGTGTCTTAAATATCGACTAAGAAACCCATGCCATGTTTAGGGTATTCTCTCCTTCCAGTATACCTCTATGAGTCTGACCCTAAAAGTGGGATAGTTCTATCTATACTATAGGCACCAAAATAACTTTAGCTTAATGAACCATTTTTAGTGTATTAATCATGCCCCTGCAATCCTGCATTCTGTCTCACTGCTCAATTCTCTGCCATTTAGCAGTTAAATCGCTGATTTTTTTTTATGTTTTTGTTTTTCAGCCTAGTCATAACCCTGCCTTGTGTGACTAACACAGCCTCCTTAAAATTTTGCTGTCAAGAGACATCTAATGTTTAGACTTCCTTTACTGTACATTGGGGTTGATTTTCTAAAACTAGAGAGTGCAAAATGTGGTGCATCTGTGCATAGTAACCAATCAGCTTCCAGGTGGTATTGTGAAAGCTGAACTTAACAAGCTGAAGTTAGAAGCGGATTGGCTGCCGTACACAGCTGCACCAGATTTTTCACGCTACCGTTTTGTGTTTAAAATGTATCTTCTCCTGCACTGTAATTTGCCTTTAGGAGCCACCTCCCGTATCGTATGTGCTTAAGGTTCAATTTACAGAGGAGATTAAAAACCTCTACAGTGAGCAAATTCTGATGGGAAAATGAAACCCTTTTTTTTCATGTGTCAGTCACATCCATTGGAGGTGTAACTAGGGCTGCCTGCATCCATTCAAAGGACAGAAACAAAAGTGTTTCAACGCCTAAATGGCAGAGAAACTAAAGGTGTATGGGTGGGGTGGTCTATACACAAATGGATTAAACTAATTTTGTTGCCTCTTAACTATAGTATCCCTTTTAGTAGTGAATGGATGTGTGTAAGCTGCTTTTTATGGATAGTTTTAGACTTCAAGATTTTAAACTGATGTTTATTTCACATCAGTCAGTACCTATTTGGTTGTTTATTTCAGTAAACTCCAAATTCTAGTGAACCAGAATCAAAAAGGCAAAGATCAAGCTAAAATTGCCAAGCTATGGCTACAAGGCACGTTTGATAATTTCTCCATATTAGCTATTTTTACCTGTATTTTGCTCTTTGCTATAGTTTGGCATTTATTGAATAAACCAGTTATGTGTTAAATGAGTGTTGTATAACACGTCACGTGTCTTAAATATTGCCTAAGACACCCATGCAGCATGGGTTCATTGAGGTAGACTGGAATGAGAGAATAACCTAAACATGGCCATGTTTAGGGTATTTTCTCCTCCCAGTCTACCTCTATGACCCTTGGGCCTGGTTCACACCTATGCATTTTTAGTGCTTTTTTGCATTTTGCAGATTTGCACTACAGTCCATTTAACATTGTTTCCTATGGAGCACATTCTGTAGTGCAAATATGCAAAAAGCACTAAAAATGCATAGGTGTGAATCAGGCCTAAAAGTGGGATAGTTCTACAATATTTAAAAATATACTATATTTATTTTATTTATTTCAGGTACTTGTATAGCGCCGTCAATTTACGCAGCGCTTTACATATACATTGTACATTCACATCAGTCCCTACCCTCAAGGAGCTTCATTCATACATATACTAGGGAAAATTTAGACAGGATCCAATTAACCTACCAGCATGTCTTTGGAGTGTGGGAGGAAACCGGAGTGCCCGGAGGAAACCGGAGTACCCGGAGGAAACCCACGCAGGCACAGGGAGAACATGCAAACTCCAGGCAGGTAGTGTCGTGGTTGGGATTCGAACCAGCGACCCTTCTTACTGCTAGGCGAGAGTGCTACCCACTACACCACCGTTCCACCCATAGGCACCAAAATAACTTTAGCTTAACCACTTCAATACAGGGCACTTAAACACCTTCCCGCCCAGACCAATTTTCAGCTTTCAGTACTCTCACACTTTGAATGACAATTACTCTGTCATGCTACACTGTATCCAAACAAAATTTTTATAATTTTTTTCTCACAATTAGAGCTTTCTTTTGGTTGTATTTAATCACCGATGGGTTTTTTCTTTTTTGCGATATAAGCGAAAAAAGAGCGAAAATTTAAAAAAAAAACAAAAAAACTTTTTTTTTAGCTTCCATTGTAAAATTTTGCAAAGAAGTCATTTTTCTTCATAAATTTGGGCCAAAATTTATACTGCTACATATCTTCAGTAAAAATAACCCAAATTAGTGGATATTATTTAGTCTGTGTGAAAGTTATAGAGTCTACAAGTTAGGGTGCAAATCACTGAAAATAGATCACATCTGATCACACCTGATGTACTGAAGGCCTATCTCATTTCTTGAGACACTAACAATCAAGGAAAGTACATATACCCCCCAAATGACCCCTTTTTGGAAAGTAGACACTCCAAGGTATTTAGTAAGAGGCATGGTGAGTTTTTTGAAGTTGTAATTTTTTTCCCACAATTCTTGGGAAAATGAAGAATTTTTTTTTTTTCTTTTTTACACAAACTTATTGTATTGACAGGTTATTTCTTGAACACTGCATGCATATACTTGCAACTACACCCAAAAATACATTCTGCTACTCCTCCTGAGTATTGCGTTACCACGTGAGACTTTTACACAGCCTGGCTACATACAGAGGCACAACATGCAGGGAGCACCTCCAGGAATTCTAGGAGAAAAATTACACATAATTTCATGAAGACCTATCTGCCTTTTGATGGCCCTGGAGCACCAGGACAATGGAAATGCCCACAAAATGACCCCATTTTGGAAAGCTAACACCCCAACGTATAATTTATGAGGCATAATGAGTCTTTTGAACAGGTAATTTTTTTTCCAGAAGTTTTTGGAAAACATGGGAAAAAATGAAAACGCATTTTTTTTTTTTTTACACAAAGTTGTCCATTTATAAGATATTTCCAACACATAGCATGTACATAGCAAAAATGACACCCCAAAATACATTCTGCTACTCCTCCTGAGTTTAACGATACCACATGTGTGACACTTTTACACAGCCTGGCCACATACAATGGCCCAACATCCAAATAGCACCTCCAGTCGTTCTAGGAGCATAAATTACACATATAATTTCATGACTACCGATCATATTTTTGAAGGCCCTTCATATTTCTTTTTTTTATTTAAATAATCTTTATTCAATTCTGCACAGTATACAAATGTTACCAAATACATAATTCTTACATGCACCGTGTACATTATAATGCATATATCATATACCATAGGTAATTACTCGCCTCTTTTTTTCCCTTTTCCAACCCTCCCACCCCACCTATGATAAAACCTACCTAATTACCCTCCCCCCTATCTTATATTCTTGCTAATACACTTTCATGATTTCTAAGCACCATACATAACTCTACACCTTCTCCTTTCTGCTCACACCTTACATAGGATACCCCATTTCCTCTAGCCATGGATTCCATATTTTTTTTTTAACTCCTTTAGATTTTTCCTCCTTGCATATACTACTTTTTCTTTCCAAACTGTATCGGTTACTGTTCTAACCCACTCGTCCTTCGAGGGGGGTCTCTCTGCCTGCCATCTTTGTGCTATTAATTTCCTTGCCTGAAAGAGGCATCTCAACGCTGTTTTCTATTTACTGTTACCTCTCCCTAGACCCTCCCCAACTCCAAAGATACACAACTTTGGATCCATTTTCAGTTCTAATTTAAAGATCTTAATTATAGTTTCTAGAATTTCCCCCCAATACCGGAATAGTTTTGGGCATTTACATATCATATGGATCAGGTCCCCGGTATTCTGGCACCTTGGACAGTTGGCGTCCACCCTCCGCCCGAATTCATATAATCTTTTTGGTGTGTAATAGGTCCTATGCAAGAGCATTAAGTGTGAGAACTTCTGGGCAGGTGAAACCGAGACCTGGTAACCTCCCACCAGTATCTTTTTCCACTGTTCATCCGATATGTTACCCAGGTCCCTTTCTCATTTACTTCTGCACCTAAGTTTTTCTGGTCTCTCCATGCTATCTCTACTTATATGTGGGTATATTTCTGCTATGGATCCCCTGGGTCCTTCAGAGCAACCCATTCTTTGAAGAATGGGAGATTGACTCCACCTCGGGCCTTGTTCCCCAAATTGAGCTTTTAAGGCATGTCTAATTTGTAGATAATTAAAGTACGAGTGGTTTGGTATATCGAATTCCTCCTTTAGTGAGGAGAATGTTTTCAGGGTGCTACCATTATACAGTTGGGCCAGTCTGACTATTCCCCTTGTTTCCCACGCCTTTATTTTCCTATTATCCCATAGAGGGGCAAACTTAGCCATATCACCCTTTCCTTTCAAAGGTTTTAATAGATTTCCACACTTTTGTTATTAATTTAACCGACGGGGTTCTGAAGGCAAAAGACTTCGCCTCCAGGACCTCCGGTAATGATTCATGTGGCGCTCCCGCGGTCAATATTCCCCCATTGCTATCCCCTGATCCTATATGTTGTAACTGAGCAGCTAGGAAGTAACATCGGGGGTGTGGGACCGCCATACCCCCTTCTCGAGTTGATAATTGTAGGGTTTGTAAGCCTATCCTAGACTGTCCCCCTTTCCATATAAGTTCTCTAAACAATGAATCAATTTTTTTAAACCATTTCCTGTGCATCCAAATTGGTGTATTATGCATTAAATACAGTAACTGGGGCAACCACAGCATTTTGATCAGATTACATCGACCAGCAACTGACAATGGGAGCCCTCTCCATATATCAATCTGGTTTTTAAATTTAGACAACAAGGGAACCAAGTTATCATTTATATAATTACCCGGATCCCTCGTTATATAGATACCTAGGTATTTTGTTGTCCCTACTGTTTCCATTTGGAATTTATCCAAGGAGATGCCATTCCTGATTGGATCTATTGGTAATAACGCTGATTTCTCCCAGTTTATAGTGAGACCAGACAGCCTTCCAAAACTCGTGAAGATATCTATCACCTGTCTAAGTGAGTGCTCCGTGTCCCCCAGAAATATGAGGACATCGTCCGCGTATATAGCAATCCTCTCTTCTCTATCCCTTCTCCGGAACCCTTCCATAATGTGATTTTGCCTCACTGCAGCGGCCACCAGTTCAATTGCCAGGGCAAAAATCAGAGGTGACAGAGGGCACCCCTGTCTTGTGCCTCTTTCAAGTCGGAACCTATCAGAGAGAGAATTATTGACTTTAACTTTAGCACTGGGATCATTGTATAGTATTTTAACCCATTTTCTAAAGGAGGAGCCGAAACCAAACTCCTTCAGGACACGCCACATAAAACCCCATTCAAGGCTGTCGAACGCCTTTACCACGTCTATCATAACCGCCCGTGAGCCTGTGTTTTCTATTGGAATTTGCAGGTTTAGGAAAAACCTCCTAATATTCCCACTAGTAGATCTATGAGGTATAAACCCTGTTTGATCTGGATGGACTAATTTATGAATTATTTTTTTAAGTCTGGTAGAAAGAATCTTGGCTAAGATCTTAGCATCTGCACAAAGCAAGGAGATAGGTCTAAAAGACCCAGGATCTAGGGGGTCTTTCCCTTCCTTGTATAACATAATAATCGTTGCCTCAGACATTGAATTGGGTAGCTTCCCCTCTTTCTTTGCCCAGTCAAATACATTAAGGAGCTCCGGGAGTAGTACTTCCCCGTATTTTTTGTACGTCTCTGTGGGGAGGCCATCAGGGCCAGGTGATTTCTGGTTTGCCATTTCCCTTACTGCTGTTCTAATTTCTTCTAACGTTAGCGGTCCCTCCAGTGTCTCCCTGTAGGTGTCTGTAAGGGAGGGCAGCACAATGTTCCCAAAGAAGCTGTCCATTTCCTCATCTCCCACCGTCACCCGAGATTTATACAATTCTTCATAGTATTTCTTAAAAGTGTCGCCAATCTCGTCTACCAAAGACGAGACTTCACCACACTTAGTTCTAATAGCGGGGACCGTGGAGGGGGAGGGACTAGACTTAATTATATGAGCCAGCATTTTCCCAACCTTTTCCCCTTCCCCAAACGCTATTTGTTTTTGGAACAGTCTCTTGTTTTCAGACTTCCTACCCATTACGTCCTTGTATATTTGTTGCTTATTCTCCCATATACTCTGTTTAACAGAGGATGGGTCTTTCACATACTCCTGTTCTGCGGCAACTAACTCCTTTCTGATCTTCTCCTCCCAGTTCAGCGACGTCGTTTTTTTTAAATCTTGCGACCTGCTGGATAAGTAAACCCCTCAGGTATGCCTTTAACGTGTCCCACATCACCCCTCTTGTTGTTGTATCCTTATTGATCACTATAAATTCATTCAGCTTAACTGCGATCTCATTCTGATCCTCTATTATTTAAAACCACATTGGGTTCATCTTCCATGCCCTACAAGATTTCTTATAACCTATATTTATCGTGGCTGTCAACAATGAATGGTCCGATACCCCTCTAGGTTGATAAATTAGATCTTTAATTATTGGAGAGGCTAAATCGTTACTCAATATAAAGTCTATCCTTGAAAGTGTAGAATAGGAACCCGAGTAGCATGAAAATTGCTGTGCCTCAGGGTTCCGTATTCTCCAGAGGTCCAACAGGCCCGCTTCTTGTAGGAATTGGCCCATTCGATTTTCTTGTAGCCCCCGCCCCTGATTTCCTGGGGGGAACCTATCCATTTTACTTTTAATAACAACATTGAAGTCCCCAACTACAATGATTGGTATGCTAGGTTTATCTACTGCGAATTCCAGTAAGCGAAACAAAACTTCTAATTTAAAAGGGGGGGGGCCGGTGTAAATATTTGCTAATAAACATTCCTGGTTCTCTATTGTACAATGTAAAAAAATATAACGGCCCTCCGTATCTATATCACACTGCCTGCAGGAGAACACTACCTCTTTACCAATCAGCACCGACACACCTCTAGAGTATGAGGTGTGCACCGCATGGAATTGGTGCTGAAATCGCTTCTTTCTTATTTGGGATTTGGTGTCTTTAGACAAATGTGTCTCCTGTAGGCAGACAATACCCACCTTAAAAATATCCAATGTATCAAAGACAACTGCCCTTTTAGCAGGGGTACCCATCCCTCGAACATTCCATGATCCGATGTTCAGAACCATTTATTATTCTAAAAAATAGTTAACCAGGAGAAGCGAGACATAAAAACACATGCTTAACCTCAAAGACTTCATGGAAAGAGATACAGCTAATACTAGTAATCCTTATAGGGCACCTTGCAATGTTAGATCCAAGACTCCGGCTGTCACTACTGCCCCTTGTATCATATTTGCCCATTTGACCTAGGTTGCTCCCCTTTATCAGAGAAGCAAACTTCCTCCTTATCAGATATGTGAAAATCAATATCCCAATATTTACAAAGCATACCCATACGTTCTCACTCCAAACTTTACGAATGTGCCCATATTTTACTGTGCCCATTGTGTTATTACATATTCCGGTGTACAGTAAGGTATACCTATCTTTTGTTGTGCCCAATGTGCTAGAGCAAAATCCAGTGTACCGTGTATTTTCTTACCCTTCAGTGTCTCAAAAACTTCCCTCCAATGTGTTCTCCTAATTACATGCCCTATCCACCCCCCTACCTCCCCAACCCCACCCAACTCAAGGTACTTATGTTGTTTTCCACCCTCCCCCCACCCATCCCATACCATTCTAGGTTACCCCACAAAGCTTTTTTAATGACCGTCACATACCATCCTATCCATACCATGCTCCTACCTCCCATTCCCTCACCTCCCCCCACCCGACGCCCTCCCCACCTTCCCTATGACCATGTAAACACTTTTTTTAAACCAACCCCATTCCATTCCCACTTCCATTTACCGTATCAAAAACCCCACCCCACCTAAAAAGCAACATTATTGTTTTAAATTTGTGCCCCACCTATGTGTATCCTATTCAAACCATTTTACTAACTATTTCACAGTTATTTCATGGGTAGTTGATCTCTCTTATCCTCTAACCATGCTAACGCACCGGCAGGTGAATCAAAAATCTGACTACCTCCCAGTGCGTTTATCCGAAGCCTGGCAAGATACAAAAGAGCATATGTGACATTGAATTTTGACGGCTGCGTTTGACTCCTAAGAATTTAGCTCTACGTTTCTGGAGGTCGGGGGAGAAGTCGGGGTATATTGATATCCTAGTACCACTGTACAAGACTTTCCCCATCTCTCTGGCCTTTCGAAGAAGTCTTACTTTGTCCTTGTAATTTAAAAATTTCACTATCATCGGTCTTGGGGGACTTCCTTGTGGGGGGGGCCTAAAAGGGACTCTATGCGCTCTTTCAATCGAGAACTGTTGCGTAAATGTCTCCCTTCCAAAAGTCTCGATCAGCCAGCCCTCTAAGAATGCTATCGGATCTGGGCCTTCACTCCTTTCAGGTAATCCCACCACCCTCACATTATCCCTTCGGAGTCTGTTTTCTATTTCATCAAATTTCCCCACCAGGGGGGCGTGTCCAAGATGGCGCAGAGAGCGGTCGCTTGTTAACTGCGCTCTCCTCTCCGGCAGTAACATCCTGAGCGAATCCTGGTGTAAAAGGCTCGTCCTGCACGTCCCTTTAGGCGGCTGTTTGAGAGGAGGCTCGGGCGATGCCTGCAGGCAGAAAAGCAGGGACAAAATCGAACGCTGCCACCCCTGTAAGCGCCCGACACACGTCGCGGCCTACTCCCCACGAGGCCTCGCACATGGAAACTCAGACAGACCCGCCGCCTCCGGGGGTCATAGAAGCGGGCTCGGCGGCATTTGAGGCCCTCATGACGGCAATCTCCACTTGTCAGGCTGCTCTGACCACAAAGATAGAGCATGTTCAGACCGAGACGGCGCTTATCCGCAGAGATATGGATAAGTTTCGGGAGCGGATGACGGAAGTGGAAAGAAGAGTATCGGACACTGAGGACACCCTGAGGGAACAACATGCAGACATCCGAGCGTTACAACTGAAGGTAAAACACCTGGAGCACAGAGCGGAAGACGCCGAGAACCGCAACAGGCGCAATAACCTGAGAGTACTCGGCCTCCCGGAGGGGGCAGAGGGAGAAGATCCGGTGGGCTTCATGGAGGGCCTACTTCCATCCTTGCTTCCCCGGGCTAAGTTTTCCCCACACTTTTCTATTGAAAGAGCCCACCGCATCCCAGCTACCAGAGGACCCCCGGGCAGTCCACCTCGCACCTTTATATTCAAGCTGCTACACTACCGGGACCGGGACACCGTGCTGCGGGCAGCCCGAATACAGGGCGAGCTGAAATTTGCAAACGGGAAATTGCTTATATTCCCCGACTATACGGTGGAGACGCAGCGCCAAAGAAAAGCATTCGACCATGTGCGAGGCATGCTACGCCAGAAAGGTATAAAATATAGCATGCTTTTCCCTGCGAAGCTACGCATCCAAGACGGGGAACGTGTCCATTTTTTCACCTCTCCAAGAGATGCCGCAGCGTGGGCCGAATCGCTACCTAACTGAACCGTCATACGGTACGTTGCAACTTTTGTTTTATGTTGTACTGCTGGTCTACACTTCAAGCTCCCAAACCTGAACCTGGTCAATAAGCCTCAAGTAAGAGGAAGTTAATGCGCTGCAGGGATCTCAACAGCACGGCTTTGGCGGGGGTATGGCGAATGCACGCCCTTCCCCCCGTCCTCCTATATTCCTACGGAGGAAGGTGAGACTATGGTTTGCGATTACTTCTCTACCAGGACTGGCCCTTGAACTGATCCTCCGGGCAAGCATGATAGTTCGCTCCCGCTTTTTCGGGGAGGGGGGAGTCGGTGGCAGCGGCTTCCCTCTGACCTCTCTGGGTGGGCGTGCCTCTGATGTGGCCTTTCCTCTTCGTGGGGTGCCGGTGGGGAGACGTTGGTCATGGACTCTGGAGCCTCACGGTTGCTTCCACCCCTTAATGTCAACCTCAGCCGCATCACACTCCCACCCTGGGGGATAGGAGGCCATACAACCTAGAGAACTTGACTTTCTGCTGTGCACGATTGGAGGCTGATAGGAAGCCCGAATTCATCACTATGCTGACAATCCAAACCAGGAACTTTAGCCAGATTCAGCAGTACTAATCTGGGGGGAGACTTTTGACTTTGTTATCTCAGCATGTTTTATTTAACTCCCCCCGGGTTTGAAGAATGAGCCCCCGGGGATCCGGGTGATTTACACAAGTTAATCCTCCTTTTTTATTTTTGTTTCTATTTTTTCTGCCGGACTGTTATACGCATATCGGTAAAAAAGAAAGTGCGCCTTTTGCACAGTGCCCTCAAGTTGAGCTAGATAGCTCTTGTTTCTATCTGGGGAGAGATGCCCTCCTGCTGTATTGGGGGATGGGCGGGGTGGGGGGGGGGGGATTTACCGGTTATCTTGGTCTGCCGTTGCAGACCCTGTGTTGCCTCTATTGTTTAGGTTTGTTTCTCATTTTTTTCTTTTTATGGTATAAGACAGTACGGTTGTTATTTAATAATGGCATGGAACTATGGAATTCAGTCTCCTGTGTGAACCTGGATGGGTCTGAGAACCGAGTCGGCGAATGCTTTTTGCAAAATGGTCCTCCTAAATTACCCACTAGTCATTTAGATGTCTTCCCTTAGGATAATCTTCTGGAACACCAGAGGACTCAACTCACCTATAAAAAGGTCTTTGGTATTTCAATTTGTTAAGTCCTACCGCCCTCACATCTGTGTGTTCCAGGAGACACATCTGATTGGTAAGAAGACGTTGTCCCTTAAGAAGCCGTGGGTGGGCTACCACTACCATTCGACCTACTCCACCTTTTCCAGAGGGGTAAGCATTTTAATCCTTAAATCGCTCCCTTTCAGGCTCCTCGACCTGGCTCTGGACCCTAATGGTAGATTTGTGGTAATTCATGCGCTGATCCATCATGTTCCCTGGGTGATAGTGGGCCTTTACCTCCCCCCTCCGGCCTCCCTCCAGGTTTTAAACCAAATTACATCGAAGATAGCTGAATTCTCCACTGATAATGTGGTCCTCCTGGGAGACTTTAACCTTGTCCCGGATGCAAACCTGGACAGGTTGTCTCCTGCTGGTACGACCCGGAGGGGGCTTGCGGACTGGGCTGACACATATGGCCTTGTTGACCTGTGGCGATGGAAATTTCCTCAGGACAGTGTTTTTACGTGCCACTCTGCTTCCCATAGAACCTTCTCCCGCATTGACCTTGTCTACGCGGGCAGTCCAGTTCTTCCTAAGGTTCATGAGGTTGAGATCCTTCCCCGGGGTATTTCGGACCACTCTCCACTCCTCCTAGAGTTGGACCTTTCGCTGGCCCCCTCGGACAGGCTTTGGAGACTGTCGAGGTATTGGGTCTCGGATGTGGAGGTGGAACCGAAATACAGAGAGGAACTGGATTCGTTCTGGGGGATAAATGCGGGTACAGCCTCAGCCTCATCCGTATGGGATGCTTTTAAGGCATTCTCTAGGGGACAATACCAGAAAATAATCATCAAGGTCCGTCGTGCACGTAGGGAGGAACTCACAAGCCTAGAAACAGAGACGTCAAGACAGGAGGCATCATATATCAGGTCACCGAGTCCACAGTCCTATACCAGGCTGCAGTCCCTTCTGCGGGACACTCTCCTGCTGAGGACATCTCTCACACAGAAGAGGCTCCTGCACCAAACACAAAAAATATTCGAGCAGGGGGAAAAGACGGGTCACCTTTTAGCATGGCTCTCCAGGGAACAGACAGTGGGAATGACCATAGGTCAAATCCGAGCACCAGATAATTCACTACTGTCCACCCCAGCTGAAATTAACCGAGAATTCACCTCCTTTTACCAGTCTCTATATACCTCTAGAGTGTCTTATGAAAGGGAGGAACTCACTGCATACCTAGATGGGGTTGACATTCCAACTCTTACCCCAACATATGCTGCTAAGCTGGATAGCCCCATTAAAGTCGAGGAAATATACATGAAAATGATGCAGACAGGGAAGACACCGGGACCGGACGGTTTCCCGGTGGAGTTTTATAAACTCTATGCCGAACAACTTGCCCCTAAACTCCAAACACTGTTTGCCGAATCATTGGAGGAAACACGCCTCCCAGACTCCATGCATGAGGCAGTAATAATTGTCATTCCTAAGCCCGGAAAGGACCCTACCCTTTGTTCATCTTACCGTCCCATATCTCTACTTAATGTAGACACAAAAATTCTCGCCAAAATTTTGGCAAACAGACTCAATTCGGTCATTACAGCTCTGGTTCATCCGGACCAGACGGGATTTATGCCTGGGAGGGGGACAGACATAAATATCCGGCGCTTACACACCCATATAGCGAGGGCCCCCTCGGATGGACGGGGAGTGGTGGCCTCACTCGACGCCGAGAAGGCTTTCGACTCGGTCGAGTGGGGCTACCTTTGGGAGGTCCTCGGTAGATTTGGGTTCGGACCCAAGTTTTTAAAATGGCTCGGAATGCTTTACTCCCACCCAACTGCCAGAATCCGCACCAATGGGACACTTTCCGGGGCGTTCACGCTGGGGAGAGGCACGAGACAAGGTTGTCCGCTCTCCCCGGCGCTGTTCGCCCTGGCATTGGAGCCCCTTGCGGCCCTTCTGCGGGCGGATGACTCGGTCAAGGGAATACGTGTAGGTCCTTTGGTGGAGAAACTCTCATTGTATGCTGATGACTCCCTTTTATACTTGGCGGATGCCTCTGACTCCCTAAAATCAGCCCTAGCAATAATTGACAAATTTGGTTACTTTTCTGGAATCAGAATCAATTGGAATAAGTCAGTCCTCTTCCCCCTAAGTCCAACAATGCCCCTGGTAGACACTGGTACCCCTTTAAAATGGACACAGGAACTTAAATACCTGGGAGTGAGAGTAGGTGGGGATCCTGCAGGATACCTCGACAAGAATGTCTTCCCGCTACTTTCTCAACTCCAACAGAAATGCTCCACATGGAAATCTCTCCCGCTGACCCCAGTGGGGAGGTGAAATCTCCTAAAAATGGTTTACCTCCCGAAATTTTTATATTTTTTTAGACACACTCCCGTAATAATCCCCAAGTCATTTTTTCGGCGGATGGAAAGCATAGTGGTCTCCTTCATTTGGGCAGGAAAATCCCAGAGAGTTGCAAAGAACATACTTTACCTCCCTTTGTCCATTGGTGGCCTGGCACTGCCCAATTTCCAGATGTACTATTGGGCCGCTGTCTTGGTAACGGTGAGGTGGTGGTTCACGCAACCCCAACTTAACCCAGCAGTCACCCTTGAGGCAGCCATAGTGGGCTCCTATGCAGCCCTGTCTAATTTACCATACAGGGGGGTAAAGGCTGGAGTCGAGGTTACAGGCCCTATGAGGGCCACCATTCAGGTCTGGAGATCATCCAGAGCCGCCCTCATAGGGGAGTCCTCCATTTCCCCGCACACCTCACTATGGGCTAATCCCATGCTCCCCCACCTCCTGACTATCCCAGACCCGGCAAGTTGGGCCAAAAAAGGGATTGTCAAATTAAAACATGTTATTCGCAGGGAGGGTATAATTCCGTTCCGGGAGTTGAGGCTGAGCCATGCGTTGCCGCAAACCTTTTTCTTTAGATATAGGCAGCTACACCACGCTCTTAGAGCACAGTTCCCCTCCCAGGTAATCCTCGAACCAGACCCGATAGAACGTGTCCTAATTTCGGGAATGCTGGACAAACCTCTCTCAACTCTTTACATGCACCTCACAGTGGCACACGATGTTAAAACAACTAGGTCAATGGTAAAGTGGCAAGCTGATATCCCCTCTATGGGGGAGGAGGAATGGGAAGAGTGCCTGACGACTTTTATCCCCACTATGATAGCAGCTAGAGATAGGTTTGTTCAACTAAAATTCCTCCACAGGGCGTACTACACGCCACAAAGACTGGCTAACATATACCCGGGACTCAGTCCCAACTGTAACAGATGTGGTGTAGAGGTGGGTTCCTTTTTTCACACAGTGTGGTCATGCATTAAGTTGCGCCCTTACTGGACTTCAGTGGCGGATATATTAGGTAACATATGTGGAACCAAAATCCCGCTCAACCCCCTTACTATGCTACTGAGTCACTTGGAGGACATAGAGGGAGATCGCTATGTTAAACTCTGCCTTACATACTCCCTATTCTACGCTAGACGAGAAATACTCCTTAGGTGGAAACAAAAGGAACCCCCAACTATAGCAGCCTGGGAAAAATCGATCAATGGTGTATTGCCCCTGTACAGGCTTACCTACGAAAGTAGAAATTGCCCACAGAAATACGACAAAATATGGTCAAATTGGGTAAATACATGTGGATGAACGCTGTCAGGGGTCCATGGCCCCTTTTAGGAGAACGAACACTTGTGATCCAGATAGTATAATGGGTTGTGACCTATAGATGTAGGTCACCTATCTTTGCTAAGATTCAAGGAGGTTGGAGTGGGGAGGCTGAAAGAAGAGGGGGAGATCAGGGAGGAGGGGTAACAGACGTACTGATTATGAAAAAAATGTTGTTATGGATGGTGTTTTTTCCCCTCCCCCTCTCTCCCTCCCCGCCCCCCCCCTCCCACATCCCCTCCTGCTCCTGCCCAGTTCTCCACATTTCCCCTTCCACCTTCCCCTTCTCTCTGCTGGAGACCTGAGGACGTAATACTATCACTCAGGAGGGAACTTCCCGACCCCTCTGTGCCTCGGTTTTCAAGTGTATGATTTTGCAGTTACCCCACCTGTTTTAGAACGTGTAAACCTCATAGACCCCTTGGTTACCCAATAGGATGTTGTATTAACAACTGATTACACATACGAAGAAACATAAACATGTTATTGCAAATCCTGTATCTGTATTTAGTGATATTCCTTTGTATAACTCCTTCTCAATTTGTACTGTCTTATTGTTCAATAAAACTCTATTCTGTTAAAAAAAAAATTTCCCCGCCAGACTATCTATTTTCTCTTTCCAGACTTTAGCCTCCTGCTTCATAGGGTACAGCTCATCCTCTATCTCACTTATTCTTTTTTCCGTTTCCGTTACTCTTTCTACCGTTTTCTGGAGCTCATGCCGTGCCAGGACAAGCTCCTCTTTGATGTCCTTCATTTGATCTCCTAATTCACCCAGGGAGTGTTTGCATGTGTTAATTGCCAAGAGAATGTCTTTCAGGGAGGGTTCTCCTTCCACTAGAGGTGTTAAGGTGGCAGGGGGCTCTTTCTTTTCCAGTCCCTCCTGGCCCTTTACTAGTGGGGTTCTTTATACCAGAGGCACATGTGGGCAAACTCGGGAGCCCCTGGCTCTTTCTATCTGTTGATTTTGTTTGTGCATGCTGCCCCCCCTTATTTGGAGTGTGTTCCGCTATGTGGACCATTCTCTCCAGTTTGGCGGTTGCTGCCACAGCCGCCGCCGTTGCTGCCACAGCCGCCGCCGTTGCACCTGCCACAGTTGGCTGAGCCCCTTTGTCCTTCTCCTTTTCTTTGGCCGATCGTAAAGATTGAATTCCCACACTCTCCTGGCTGGTGTGTTCATCTGCTTTCCTCCTTGTCGACATAGTGCCCAATCTACTATAAAGCTTATTTAACTGTGGTGGGGTGAACGAATACTTTAATTATCACACAAAGCACAGATAAGCAACCCCACTCATCAACGCCTGTTAAACTTTAGTTATTGCAGCAATGAGATCAAGAAACAGATTATTGCTATTCTGATGTGCCCAAAGCAATATTTTCACTCACGCTGTGTAAAGGCCTCTTCCCAGGCTCACAACTCGGCTTACAGTCCTCCACAATCCACATCCCCTTGGTAGATCACCCTCCGACCACAGTATTTATATAGGAGAGAGGAAAAAGGAATTTAATGAAGACAATACCTCCGTCCTGCCGAGCTGAATGTGCTTTTACTCACTGCCTTATCAGTGCTCTGGTATCCGCAGCATGTCCTTAGTGCCGCACCAAACAAAGTACAGTTCTTTACACAGCTTCCAGAGAACTTTGCGGAGTGCACACACTAACACCACCACTGCTCTCTCCTGTTCCTGCAGCGGCCGTCCCTCCTCGAGGTCCCTAGTCTCGCAAGATTACGCTGCAGCTGTCAGGCTACGAGTGCCCTCCGAGATTCGGCAGGTGTCTACGGATAAACTGTGCAGTCCCCGACAGACGCTCACAGGGGGGATAGGAGACACAGGCAGCACAGCGGTAAGAGAGGCTAGATACTCCAGGTAATACAGCTGATTACTATGGCTGATTACTCCAGGGGCTTTGTATTCGTGGAGCAGGGTGCGCACACGCTCTCACTCCTCACCAACACACACTACCATCTGCTCCCGGTCACGCCTCACCTCAATGTTTTCAATATATTTGAGGTAGGTGATGGGTTGGTTTTCGGGTGATTTTTGATAGCAGACAAATGAACTGAACATGGCCATATGAAACAGATGAAATGCAACTTTTTTTATAACAATATTTGGACTTGCGGGTTGACAAATATGGTTGCAGCATCTAATCATTTAAATCCACCCCCCCCCATATACAGATTGTAGTCATGGACACATTCAGGCTTTACTACGGGGCCACGTCTTCTCTGAACCTCCACCAAGGTGTCATTGTGAATGGTAGTCATGTGAACATCCTTCTTGTCCCGCCACTTCATGGCCAACACCTCCTCATTCCTCATGAATGCGGCTTCCCCTTTTGTAGCCATTTTGCTAGTAAATTCTGTGGGAAGCCCTTCCTATTTTTTCGGAAGGTACCGCAGGCCAGGGTTTTTTCACAATACAGGTGACGGAAAAGGGGCAAGCTGCTGTAGTAATTATCTACATATAAGTGGTAACCTTTTTTGAACAGGGGGTATGCAAGGTCCCACACAATTTTACCACTGGTTCCTATGTATGTGGGGCACTCACGGGGCTGGAGCTGGGAGTCTTTTCCCTCGTAAATACAAAATGAGTACACGTAACCAGTGGCTCGGTCACATAATTTGTTCCTGGCTCTCTTACTTGGGATATATTGCTTGATATTCAGCCGGCCAGTAAAGTGGATAAGGGATTTGGCTACACAAATATTTTGGTCAGGGATAAAGACTTCAGAAAATCGTTTGGTAAAAGAATTTATTAGGGGGCGAAGCTTATATAATTTGTCGTGGTTGGGATGATCTTGGGGAGGGCACTGCGAATTGTCATTGAAATGTAGGAAACGCATTATCATATCGTGACTTGTCCTGGACATAACAGAAGAATATAGGGGCATGTTGTGGATGGGGTGGGTGGACCAGTAGGCATGCAGTTCATTTTACTTTGTAAGCCCCATATTAAAAGGCCCAAGAACAATTTGAATTAGTCTAGTGTGAGACGTCGCCAATGGAACATAGGGGCGTAGGACGAACTGGGGTTGGCAGCAATAAATTGCTCTGCATAGAGATTTGTTTGGTCCACCATGTACTGCAACAAATCTTCCGGGAAAAACAAATGGAAATAGTCCAAATATGAAAAATTCAAAGTGTTGGGCTGCACACCTGGCTGTGCAGTGAAAGGGGGGATTGGAGTGGCTCTTGAGTTGGCAGGCAACCATAAGGGGTTTGCCAGGGCATCGGGAAGGTAGGACTGGGCCCAGATTCTTTGGGCTGGATGTGCAATTCCAGTACTTGGACTGGGCTCCTCTTCCTGGGGTCTGGCGCTGCTGGTGGTAGGCAGGTTTTCTGATCTAGGTCCTGATCTCCTTACTCTTTTAGGAGGGGCGGTTTCCTCCGCTGACTCCGACTCCCATCCGCTAACCTCCACTGGCTCGTATCCCGAACCAGAATTGGATAATGAGAGCTCCCCGCTGCTCTCATCATCCGACATGGTAAGGATGTTATATGCCTCCTCAGGTGTGTAAACTCTTTGGGACATGATGGTGGTACTTTTGGAGGGCCTGTGTGACGGAACTGGTGGTGCTACCGACAGCTCACTGATGGTGGGCCTGTGTGATGGTACTGACAGTTACTGACGGTAGTGATGGCGGGCCTGTGTGACAGATGGGCTATGACAGATGGGCTGTCAGATCCAGATGTTACCGATGGCGGTACTAATAGCGGTACCGTTAGTGGTACTGATGGCGGCCTGTGTGACAGATGGGCTGTCAGATCCAGATGGTGCTGATGGCAGTGGCTGTGCTGATGGCAGTACCGATGACAGGTCCTGATGGGCTGTGACAGGTCCTGATGGGCTGTGACAGGTCCTGATGGGCTGTGACAGGTCCTGATGGGCTGTGACAGGTTCTCTTTATTGATGAGGGGGGGTTAGTGTTGTGCAGACAGTAGATGTAAAAATAAAGATGTTTTACTCACTGATCAGATCTCTCCTCCTCTCTCCTCACACGATCGGTGTGTGAGGAGAGAGAAGGAGAGATCCCTGGAAACCGCCACAGTGTTTATACTTGTGACCAGCTGTGATTGGACACAGCCGATCACATGGGTAAACAGCCATTTAATTGGCTGTTTACCCAGATCGGAGATGCGCTGTGTCCTAGGGACACTCGCCTTCTCCGATTGGCGCGCATTGCGCGTGTGCCCGATTTGTTATGACAAGTAATCGGCGGTTATTGGACACAGCCGATCACATGGTAAACAGCCAATTTCATTGGCTGTTTACCCTGATCGGGGATGTGCTGTGTCCGAGGGACAAGCGTCACCCCCTGATTGCCATGGTGCGCTCCCCCGGGGGCGCGCAATAGCGGATAATCCTGATCACGTCATATGTTGTCCCATCAGGATTATCAAACCACTTTGCCACCATCACTGTGTAATAGGGCGGGTGGCAAGTGGTTAATCATAATTCTCTGCCATTTGGCAGTTAAATAACAGATTTTTTAATTTTTTGTCTTTCGGCCTGACTGAGCCTAGTCATGCCTTTTGTCAGTGACTCACACAGCCTCCCTAAAATTTTGCTGTCAAGAGACACTCAATGTTTAGAATTCCTTTACTGTACATTGGGATTGATTTTCTAAAACTAGAGAGTGCAAAATGTGGTGCGTCTGTGCATAGTAACCAATCGGCTTCCAGGTGGTATTGTGAAAGCTGAACTGAAACGGCTGAAGTTAGAAGCTGATTGGCTACCATGCACAGCTGCACCACCAGATTTTGCACTCTGTTTTGTGTTTAAAATTTATCTGACTCATGCACGGTTATTTGCCTGTAGGAGCCACCTCCTGTATGTCATGTGGTTAAGGTTCAATTTACAGAGGACTCAGAGGATATAAAAAATCTCTACAGTGAGCAAATTCTTATGGGAAAATTAAACCCTTTTCTCATGGCTGTGAGAGTGTCACTCACATCCAGCGGAAGAGGTTCAACTAGGGCTGCCTGCATCCATTCCATGGACAGAAACAAAAGTGATTCAACACCTAAATGGAAGATAAACTAAAGGTGTATGGTCTATACACAAACTGATTGAGCTAGTTTTGTTGCCAATTACTTGTAGTATCCCTTCTAGTAGCGAATTGATGTGTGTAAGCTGCATTTTATGGGTAGTTTTGGAATTTTATATTTAAACAGATGTGTATTTCACATCAGTGGGTACCTTGCACTTTTAAGTACTGAATTGATGTGTGTAACCTGCATCTGTTTGTATTGGATGTTGATAACTTTGTTTTAAGTATAATAAGTATTTAAGTATAATAAAAATACAACGTAAGAAATTTTGTATGCTTTTTTTTTTACTTGAGACAAGTTGAGAGACTGACTTTACTCTTCTGCCAATGTGTTTTGGAGTGTGCATTGCACATAGGTTTATATAATACTTGTCGTAGGTGAGGTCAGTGTGTGTCAGTTAGCCAGGTCAGTGTAGTGTATGTATGTCAGGTAGGTAAGGTGAGGTCAGTGTATGTATGTCTATACTGTCCGTCAGTGTATGTATGTCAGGTAGGTGAGGTCAGTGTAATGGTCAGTGTGTCAGTTAGGTGAGTTTAGTGCCCATCATTGATGGGCAGCACTGGTAAGCCAGGCAGCAACCAGCAAGTTAGCTTACCCCCCACCACACAACCCCACCACCCAGCCAAAAACACCCGCGACACAACCACCCCGGATCCCCCCACGGTGCCACCATCGGCCTTCAGGCTGAAGCCCCTGGTCTTTTTGACACCTAGCAACGCCCCTGACTACCACACACTAGTGGAGCATTAGCGTAGGGTACAGCACTGCACAGTCCTAGGACACACTTTCACAGGGTCTCCAAAGATACCATCGCATTTTTAGAGATTCGAACCTGGAACCTTTACAGTTACAAAAAAAACTGTATATAAATAGTCAAAAATAGTTGTGTTTTCTTGTTCTTCTCTCTCTATTGTTCTACTCTGTTTTACTGTATTTATGCTTAACTGCAATGTTTTATTGTTACTATGTTTTATCATGTTTGCTTTGCAGGTATGCAAATCTTTTATATTCTGTTTACTGGGTTTTATTGTTAATCATTTTCTTTGTAGGTACGCCATTCAGCTGCAGGACTGATTCCCCTATCTTGACTAGAGGTCCACCGATATATCGGCCGGCCGATATTTGGCGTTTTTTAATTAATCAGCATCGGCCGATTGTGCTGATAAAACCGGCCGATTATAACTTCAGCGCGACTTGCAAATTACTTCTGTAATGGCCCTTTCACACTGGGGCGGCGTCAGCGGTAAAACAACGCTATTGTAAGCGGCACTTTACCGTCGGTATTCGGCCGATAGCGGGGCGGTTTTACCACTCCGAAGATGCTGCTAGCAGGACTTTTTTCCCCGTCCTGCTAGCGCACCACTCCAGTGTGAAAGCCCTAGGGCTTTCACACTGGAGACAAAGCAGTGGCACTTTCGGGTCGGTTTGCAGGCACTATTATTAGCGCAATAGCTCCTGCAAACCGCCCCAATGTGAAAGGGCCCTAATAGAAGTCAACGCAAGTTGCTTGAAATCATCTGTGGAGCGACTTCTCTCCTCTCTGGGCAGCCTGCCAAGTCTGATAAAAGAAACTAAAAAGATACAATGTTTCCACTTGTCAATGAACTGAACTCCATGTGGAGGAGTTCTCAGTTTAACCATTTAAAGACTAAATCTTTTCTGACATTTGTTGCTTACAAGTAAAAATCCTGTATTTTCTGCTAGAAAATCACTTAGAACCCCCCAAAAATTTATATATATATTTTTTTTTTTAGCAGAGACCCTAAGGAATAAAATAGCGGTTGCTGCAATATTTTATGCCACACGGTATTTGCGCAGCGGTCTTACAAACCCAATTTTTTTGGGAAAAAATACACTAATGAATTAAAAAAAAAAAAAAAAGCAGTAAAGTTAGCCCCTTTTTTTTTTTTCTCGTCCAAAAATTTTGATTACCTGTTTAAATGTAAGAAATTTTCTGTATCACTTATTACTTAAGGCTGCTTTCACACTGGAGCAGGCAGGCGTTGACGGTAAAACGCTGCTAGTTTTAGCGGCGATTTACCGTCATTTTAGCGGCGCTATTCGGCTTCTAGTGGGGCACTTATAACCCAGCTAGCGGCCGATGTGAAGCGCCGCTGCCGAATCGCTTTGCAGGTGCTTCAGCAGTGGTGCCCATTCATTTTAATGGGCAGGAATGGTAGAGGAGCGGTATACACCACTCCAAAGATGCGGCTTGCAGCAGGACTTTAACATCCTGCCAGCGCATCGCCTCAGTGTGAAAGCACTCGGGCTTTCACACTGAGACTGCAGGGGAGCCGTTTTGCAGGCACTTTACAGGCACTATTTTTAGCCCAAAAGCGCCTGAAAAACGCCACATTGTGAAAGGGGTCTAACTGTTAGATTTTATGAGATGAAGGGAAAAAAAAAAAAAAAATCGGCTTAACATATCGGCCCAAAAAAATCGGCATCGTATATCAGCCATCGGCCGCTGCGATTTCTAAATATCGGCCAGAGAAAAACCCATATGGGGCGACCTCTAATCTTGACAGCAACAGCGTTTGCTCACGATACATAAATCAGCAACTCCAGCACTGTATGAGGTACCACAATTGAAAATAAAGGAGCGTATATGCCGATGCATGGGGGCAGGGGTGGAGGGGCGATTTGCCCCTAGCATGGGGGCAATCCGCCCCTAATGTTTCGGCATATATATTTTTTACTCTTTTTATGGTACAGATTGCAATAAAAAAAAGTTGTTTATTGAGTTGTTTTATTGTTACCATTATTTGCTTTTCAGGGATGCCATTCAGCTGCAGCACTGATTTATTTATCTTGACAGCAACAGCATTTGCGCTCACGACACGTAAATCAGCGACTCCAGCGCTGTAGGAGGTGATTTCACCACCACAGTTAAAAAAAAAAAAAAATGGTGCATGTATGCCCATCATTAGAAGTGGTGGATGCAGGGTGGTATTCTAATGGTGGGCATACCCACCAATCAATATTTTTTGTTCAGCCCACAGGCTGCATGAAAAAAAAAAGACATTAAAATATATGCCCAACAAGGACCAGCAACATACTGGTATGTTGCTGGACTTTGAGTGGTTATACCAGAACGATGCCTGCGGGTTTAGGTATCATCTTGGTATCGTTCTTTTCAGCCAGCGGGCGGCTTTTATGTAAAAGCAATCCTAGCAGCTAAATTAGCCTGGTACCTGTCACTACCTATTGCTATCATAGGGGATATTTACATTCCCTGTGATAACAATAAAAATGATTAACAAAAAGAAAATAAAGGAACAGTGTAAAAATAAAAAGGCAAAATAAAAAAAATTTAAAAAAAAAGCACCCATCCCCCCGTGATCAAAGGCAATTGCAAGCGTCGGTCTCGTGTCATATGTAAACAGCAATTGCACCATGCATGTGAGGTATCATCGCGAACGTCAGAGCGAGGGAAGTAATTTTATATGTACAAGTAATATGTATGTAGTTTGTCGCCACTGCACGGTTGTGCGCAATTTTAAAGCATGTCATGTTTGGTAGCTATGTACTCGGCATAAGATCATCTTTTATATTTTACCAAACATTTGGGCAATATACTGTGTTTTAGTGAGTAAAAATTCAAAGAAATTTGTTTTGTTTTTGTTTTTTTAAAATTGCGTTTGAAAAATCGCTGCGCAAATACTGTGGGAAAAAAAAATTGCAACACCCACCATTTTAATCTGTAGGGCCTTTGAACCCCCAAACATATATTTTTTAAAGCAATTTTCTAGCAAAAAAAATGTTTTCATGTAAACAAAAAGTGTCAGAAAGGGCTTGTCTTAAACTGGTTAGAAGAGTGGGTGATGTGTGGCATAAGCTTCTAATGTTGTGCATAAAACACCAGAACAGTTCAACAACCCCCCCCCCCCCCCCCAAATGATCCCACTTTGGAAAGTAGACACCAAGCTATTTGCTGAGAGGCATGTTGAGCCCATGGAACATTTTATATTTTGTTACAAGTTTCGGGAAAATTAAAAAAAAAAAATTCTCTTTATTTGTGGGGAAAAAAAAGGACGTAAAATGTTGTTTTGGTACAGCATTGCATGACTGCGCAATTACCAGTTAAAGCTGCACAGTGCCAAATTGTAAAAAGTGCTCTGGTCAGGAAGGGGGCAACTCCTTCTGGGGCTGAAGCTGTTAAGACCAGGCCTTCTTCTGACACTTTTTGTTTACAAGTTAAAATCAGTATTTTTGCTAGAAAATTACTTAGAACCCCCAAACATATATTTTGTAGCAGAGGCCCTAGATCAGGGGTCTTAAACTGGTGGCCCTCCAGCTGTTGCAGAACTACAATTCCCATGAGGCATTGCAAGGCTGACAGTAACAAGCATGACTCTCATAGGCAGAGGCATGATGGTACTTGTAGTTCCACAACAGCTGGAGGGCTGCCAGTTTGAGAGCCCTGCCCTAGAGAATAAAATGGTGGGTTTTGCAAATTTTTATGTTACACTGTATTTGCGCAATTTTACACACTAACGCATAAATACACTAATTAATTTCAATGCACACAGACAATATAATACCCACATTTTTGGTAAAATATAAAATATGGTGTTGTGCCGGGTAAATAGATACCAAACATGCCATGATTGTGAAATGGCGCCAAACTTTGGCATTTAAAAAATCTCCATAGCAACACTTTATAAGCCTTTATTGGTTACCAGTTTAGAGTAACACAAGAGGTCTGGTGCTAGAATTGTTGCTCTTGCTCCGACGTTCGCGGCGATACCTCAAATATGTGGTGCGATCGCTGTTTTTGTGCACTTGTACACTATGACAGATGTTGATCGTTCACTGGTGGACACCCACAGATGTTGATATTGCAATGGAACACTAGTGCACATGTTTTGTTCCCCCGGTACAGATGTTGGGACAGGGACAGCGGTGGTTGGTGTACTGTGTGGGGATAGCTGCAGTCTGTGTGATCTGTGACAGCTCTCTGTGTAAAATCATCAGTTACACAGAGAGCTGTAAGCACAGGCTGCAGCACCCCACCACCACCACAATGAGCCCTCACTGAGCTCAGCAGGGAGAGCTGACACAGACACGTATGTTTACAATGTGAAGGCTGTGAGGGCCAATCACAGTGCCCATATCTCGGTCTGTGATGGTCTGTAACCAAAGATCACAGGATTGCGTGGGCACCCGGGTACGTCCACTCATTACATGTTTGGGAGATGCCTTCAAGTTGTATGTGGTGTTATGGGTTAACTTTTACATTAACACTTGGCTTAAATACAGCATCTCAATCTGATTCACAACTTAGAAAAAGAAGCTTTTTAGAGGTTTTGGCTGCAAAAGATACTATTTTTATCCAGCTGTTCAGTCATTGTTCAATATGGGTCTTGAAATAAACAGAATTCCCCCAGAGGTTCTCCCCCCCAGTGTATAAATTGCATTCATATTTTTTCCACCTAAATGCATTATTTTACATTTTTCTACATTGAACCTCATTTGCCATGTAGTTGCCCACCGCATTAATTTGCTCACATCTTTTTGCAAGGTTTCCACATCCTGCGGAGAAGTCATTGCCCTGCTTAGCTTAGTATCGTCCACAAATACAGAGATTGAACTGTTTACCCCATCCTCCAGATCGTTTATGAACAAATTAAACAGGATTGGTCCCATCACAGAACCCTGGGAGACCCCACTACCCACCCCTGACCATTCCGAGTACTCCCCATTTATCACCACCCTCTGAACTCGCCCTTGTAGCCAGTTTTCAATCCATGTACTCATCCTATGGTCCATTCCAACAAACCTTATTTTGTACAGTAAACGCTTATGGGGAACGGTGTCAAATGCTTTCGCAAAGTCCAGATACAACAAGTCCACGGGCCTGCCTTTATCTAGATGGAAACTCACCTCAATACAGAAGTTACCCTGCAGCTAATATTAGATATTAGGCAGCTGATATTCAGCTGCTGAAACACGGTTTTGCATCTTTACAGGGCCTGGGTGTTGAATAGGCTGCAAATTCTAAGGTGCAATGCAAGATTTACCTGGCATCAAACAGAAATCAGGCAGCTTAGATTCAGCTGCCAAAACATTGTGTTGCATCTTCTCTGCACCTTTCTCCAGTTCCCGATATCTTTTGTGAACTGGTGCCCAAAACTGAACTGCCTATTCCAAATGAGGTCTTACTAATAATTTGTACAGGGGCAAATTGAGATCTCTCTGGAGTCTATACCTTTAATATAAGAAAAGGACTTTGCTCTCTTTGGAAACCGCAGCGTGGCATTGTATGCGATTATTAAGCTTATGAGCTACCACAAAAACACCCAGATCATTCTCCATTATTGATTCCCCCAGTTGTACTCCCCCTAGTATGTATAATGCATGCATATTCTTAGAGCCCAAGTGCATAACTTTACATTTAACAACATTAAATTAAACAGTATGCCCAATTAAACAGTACATTGAGGTTGGCGTGCAAGTCGGGAGACATGTAAGGACATTATCCCACTGCATAGCTTGGTGTCATCTGCAAACACTAAAATGGTACTTTTAATCCCAGACCCTATATCATTTATAAAATATTGATGTGTTGAAGGGGGAATCAAGCACATTTTTCTTGCAACTGGTGGTTGTAGGGAAGAAATTTGCTGTGTGTATGGTCAGCCTTAGGAACACAACAGGATTTACTCTGCTTCTAAATTTCGAATGTTTTCTGCAAAAGGTCTGAAACACCAGGAGAGGTGGGCAAGGTTGATAATGGTGGCTATCAATTGTTTTTGATCCGGATGACACTAAAAATCTTAGTATGTAGCATTAGCATAGGGGACTTGCTGTACACATTGGTATTTAAAGACTGCATCATTTTATTAAAAAAGACTGCTTTGGTCCATACTGTCACGGAGAGGCAAACTTGCGTGTACCCCAACAAAACCTCCTACTATGATGAATGCGCTCTCAGACAGCACAAGCCAAATGCTCCAGCATATACTGTCCAGCACATCTGGACAGTGGTCAAGCCTGGACTCCTAATAATGGCTACTTACTAAGTGTGTCCGCATCAGTCCTGGACTCTATGCAGTCTGCAATAATGTGGTTCAGACGCTACCTGCAAACTGTCCTGTGGTTTAAATAAACTCTTAAAAGCAACACTGAAGATTGCCATCTGCTCCTCCTTTCAGGGATCAGAGGCATTTTGGTCATGAGTGGTATGCAGCAAAAAGGGTCTTACGCTGCACTTTTTTTAAAGCTTGGTAATGTGTAAATTTCCCCTGGTGAGGGGCAGCCAGTAAGTTAGAGCCCACCATCACATACAAACTTACATGACTAAAAATGGCATGAGGTCAGTAACCTATTAGCCTGGGACTGGAGAGCTGCCAGAAGTCATAGCGTGGCCCATCCCACAAGCTATGCCAAGAGCACATTTAACTCTCTCACTGATGTACTGCTTCCATTGAGCTCTGCAGAGCAAAATGGGTCTGTCAGCAGCAGAGCTGTTAAATTATCTATAGGCAACGAATCAAAAGCCTTTACAGGTTACTGGCTTAAAGTTGCACAGAAAAGGTCTGGTGCTAGAATTATTGCTCTGTTCACAGGGATAGTTTACATGTGTGGTGCAATCACTGTTTACAAGTGCGTGCATTTTAATTTATTTTATTTCAGGTACTTATATAGCGCCGTCAATTTACGCAGCGCTTTACATATACATTGTACATTCACATCAGTCCCTACCCTCAAGGAGCTTACAATCTAAGGTCCCTAACTCACATTCATACATACTAGGGACAATTTAGACCAGATCCAATTAACCTACCAGCATGTCTTTGGAGTGTGGGAGGAAACTGGAGTACTCGGGGGGGGGGGGGGGGGGGGGGGAAGAGATGGGAGGACTTCTTTTAAAAAAAAAAATGTACACTTTTTTTTATTGAAGTTTATTGCTATCACAAGGGATGAGATGAACAACATCCCTTGTGATAGCTTGGGCCATAACAGGTACCCTTTATGGAGAGATCTGGGATCTGTTAGAACCCAGATCTCTTCCTCTGCCCTTAAAAGCAGTCGATCAAGCGGAGATCAATTTGATCAGCTGCTTTACAAGCCACTATTGACTCGTAAACCAACCTTAAGTAGTAAAGAAATCCTTGTCGCTTTCTGATGTCAGAGAGGCAACAACAGAAGTTCCAACCACTTTTCTTAGTGCACAGTCACATCCAGGTGGGACAGGAGAGCCCAGGAAAGGCAGCAAGGAGACCCCATGCCACTTCCTGTAAAAGATTGGGTGGCTGTAAAGCCATTCGGATTGATTTTACCAGAAAGCCCATCGCCTGCTCAAAAAAAAAAAAAAAAAACTTTTAGATGCCTTTGCCAGGCAGCAGAATATAGAAAACTATGGGAATTTTTGGAAAATAAAACATTCACACAGATACTTCCATTCATCTATAGGCTGAACTGGATGGACTCTTTTCCCCCCACACTTATAACCTACGTAACCTCTGGTTACCATTTTTATACTTTATCAAAGATTCATTTTTCATGGCAACGGGTTGCAGTTAATTCTAAAGCATGGTTCTAGGAATATTAAAATGTTGTCCAAACTGGTGGAATGTTACCATACAAAAATTAGCAGGCATACTTTACCCCAGGTGACCACTAGAGGTGTATATTCAGGATACTGGTAAATTGATGGCTTGGGGTTTAGTCAGAGTGAGTTATTAGGGGAAGTTATTTTAAAAATATGTTCAGCAGTTGCATAAAAAAAAAAAAAAAACGGAGGGGATTTTAATCACTGTGGACCAATGATCTGTAAAAAATACTTTCCCTTTGTATATAATGTAGTGACCACATTGGCTGCAGTACATTCAGAACCAAAGCTAAAAGAGTTCCTGGTTTTGACAAAACCAAAATCCCTTAACCATTTACAAATGTCCTGGAGTTCAAAGGGTTAAAACAAGCTCATGGCTGCAGCTGTGAGTTTGGTATAATTTATTTAAGCAAACTTTTCTCTGATTTTCAGTAAACGTGACCTCTACAGCCATCCAATTTTATAATAGTGTGGTTTCTGGGCTCTCCTGTTCTTTAGAGGAGCCCAGGATGGCTGTAAATGGTCTCAAGGATGCCAAGAGGAGGAGTTCTGAAAAACCTTTCACATCTGCAATGAATGAACCCAGTTTAGAGCTCTCATTCCCCGTCTACAGTGGCCAGGTAAGCAGCTAATCAAGCACAAACTGTGCTCAATTAGATACAGTGGAGGGCAAAGGTTAAGTTAGGAGTAGAATAAACCCCTGATGTCACCATTAAAAGGGAACCTATCACCTGGCCATGCCATCACAAGTGTTTAAAAATGATATTAAAAAAATGCAACCCCATCACTCCATGCACAGGAATAGAAAAGCGTGTGTAGAGTGCGCACAAGTACATAAACAGACTGTGCTTCGTCACAATTGTTGTAGAGAGCAATAATTCAGTCATTTACAGTTAAAGTGGTTCTAAAGCCAAAACTTTTTTTTTTTTTTTTTGGTACCTTACTGCATAAAAGGAAAACACATTTCTGCCATTTGCTGTGCTCCCCCTACCCACCTCCAAACACTTTCCCGAGTCCTACATCAATCTAGCGCTTTGCGGAACGCTTGCGTGAAAGGGCCCCAAGTATCCATTTATTTTGTTCTATAGAAAATTTAAGCAGAGCATGGCAGACATAATTTGGAGTTGCATTATCTGGGTGTTCTGCTGAGGACATTTTCCTACTGAAATTCCTAAAAGATACGGGAAGGCAATTTAAAATTGCCTACAATCTATTCCCCGATTAGGATTGTGCATTGCTACTCAAATCTCTTGATACAGGGGCTATTTTTACCATTGATCTGCAGTGTTAATCCATAAATTCTGTATAGCTGGGGAATGTCTTATTGTAAATTCTCGCCGCGTGAACACGGCAGATTATTCGACCGTTATTTTTATTCTTTTTATAGATACAAATGTTTTGGTTTTGTATCTTACTACTCTTTTTCTGTTTAACAAATTTCAACAGATTGAAATCTAAATTGCCAGCAATCACAACATAAGATACCCATTTGTGGTGAAATTGGCTTTTAAATCAAACCCATCATGCCTAAAGTAACATGGTTGTCATATGGAATTAAACAGGCACACAGACATACAGTATATAGAACTCTCAGCAGCATTCTAACCCTGGGCACTCAGTGTGCGCATATCAACTTAAAGCTCCGATGTCAGAGGATACCCATCATCACATGGAGTGCGATTAGGGGGAGGTGTGACAGATCTTTGGAAGTGGGTAGTTAACATATCAAGTACTCCTGAGAGGCAAGATAAAAAGAAAAATATGCAGACTGGTTTTCAGTCTTTATGTCAGAAGACATTCAAATGTGATAAATGTAAAAAACTGAGATTTTAATGCTGAAACTTACTAGGGTTATTACTTCCAATTTCTAAGCACTCTGTTTTAGTGGCATTCAAACAGATCTTCCAGATGTCAACATAAAAGTCTTGTCCAACCCACCAAGCCTGCGAATACAAAAAAGGGAAACGTAATACATTTTAAAAACAAACATTTTTGTCCGGAGTAAGACTTCAGCAGTGCTTGTGAGCAATTTAGATACATATACAAGTGTTTCTTTCAAAGAAAGATGATCATATCAGCTGTTCCTTGACATTTTTCTTACCTTGTCTGGTGGCTGATCTTACTTAGGTAAACAGTTGGTAAGCAGGGGATTAATGCATCATCTGCATTTCCTCTTTTCCTGCTTGTGCTAGAGAAGCAAGTATCGCAATGCCGTAGCAAGGAAACCTAGAATGGAGGCCAAGACACACCTACTCTAGGAAAGGTCCATATTGTCAATGTTATCATTCATCCTTCATAGAGATAAGTGAATCACTTTGAAAAACAAAAGTTTAAATTAACTTTTCTTCTTCTGAATATAGGGAAATATTTATCCAATCTTTGAGTGTATGAAAACACTTCCGCATTTCAAAAATGTATGAATTGACAATGCTCATTTGGCAATCACAAAAATCCAGCAATGTTATATCCAGCTATTACTACACACCAGGTACAACAAGCTAGTGTTGTTGTAAATGATGGAGTTTCAGACACAAGTTAACACAGGAAATTACAGGAGGAAAGAGGTTCTTGCTATTGACATAGTCTAGCATGCGTCTAGAAAACCTTAAATTTTTACCCACTTTAGTTTACCAGGAAAACACAATTCCTGAAACTCCTAAAGAGTGACATAGATGATCTTTAGAAATGTGTCCCAAAACAAAATACAACATAGACAGGTTGAACCTTGTCTGGTTTAGCAGGAACCGGCCGAGATTTGAACAATGTATGGGCAGGCTGAACGTACCAAGTTGATCGATCAACTTGGGTACAAGTAGCTTGCCGAATTTTGCATAGAATTATCGCTAGCGGCTTGTATAGCCGCTAGCTATAATCACCATCTTCTTTCAGCGGGGGTGACTTCCATTGTATTCTCCCGGAAGGAGGGATTCCCCCTGCCAACTGCCTGTGGTTGTAGGAAAAAATTTGCCCTATGGCCTCTCCTAGGGTAGATTTATGTACATTTCGGTAAGGTGCACAAGTCTGTCACAACTATAACATAACTGTCACAAGTACCTCAAATTGGTGAGTTCCTACAGGCACAGAAACTGGTTGAAGCAGCTGAGAGTAATGGAAAAAGTATAAGATATCAGTTCGAGAACTTATGACAAATTTGGTCACAGATTTATCTCAAAGTCTTGTTTCCCTCCACTTTCCTTATTACTTTGTTGCAACAAAGTGCTATACAATACAAATTTAAAAAAATAAAAACAAAATTTGTTACAAGAGTCAGTAACAAAAATGTTGCAGGGTCTTTATGAATTCAATGCAAGACTTTACTGCATACACTGCCAGAAAGGATTCCCAAATGCCTTATGCAATTGCCCACAATAACTTGCAAACTGTGATTCTTTTCTTAAATGTCTTAATTGTCCATTTGTGACTTGTCAACATGTAATACATCTTTTGTAATTAAATCCTATCAATTTGTCTGAATATACCCTCATCAGCTACTAACTAGTGAACAATTATGGCTGTTAGATTTAAAACGGCTTCAAGCAGAGGATAAGATAACCCTCCCTCAGGCCATAATGGTTATAAATCTGCTTTACAGTCCTTTGCATTACAGAATTCATAAATCACTCTGGAGTCACCAAGTTTGTCCAGATTAAAACACAGTCATCAATTTTAAATAACCTGCAAACACTGGCTGTTTAGACCTTTACAAGTAATTTTCTTAACTTCTTTTACTACTATTCATATGTTAAAACAAAAAATTAAGAAATTGCAGCTTTTACATACTCTCTACAACACACTACTAGCTGTTCTCAGACTTCCGTATGCCTACTACTACATTTCCCGTCATCACTGCTTAATAATATCAGCCAATATACCAGTGAAGGTAGTTTCCTGCTGATAAACTAGCTTTTTTACTTAAGTGTGACCAAAGCTTTCTTTGGCCATAGTTCTCTTGTGGGTCTCTTAGAGTGCATTTGTGCTCTACTATGACCAGAATCAGCCAACATGTCACAGAGTCACTCCAGGCTCTTGAAGGATCCCAAACACCTTGTGCCTAATCGGTAGCTGGCTCGGTGTGAGGCTGATTCCAGTGAGCGCTGGCGGGGCAGAGCATACAGTATGGATTGTCAACTGCCCTCTGCTCAGAGCTGACAGCGAACCAATAGATTAGAAGTCATGTGATCACTTAGTTCTTGGGCTTAGGTGGGTATAATTTTTTTTTTCCTTTAACAACTCCATACATATCCTTTAAAAGAATTAGTCCATCTAGGGATAACTGGTACACGGCAGACCTGCCTTTAAATGTATTTATTAATATACTGTAAATGCTCTAACATGGGCTAAAATGTGTGGTGTTGTGGGGAGAAATAATTAGCTTACAATGATTTGGATGCCGCGAATTCTGTATTTTCTCCATAACTCCCCTATATGGATACCCTTGGCGGTCTTTGCAAAGGTTAATACTATTATTTAGGGCCTTAATTTGGAGGAGGAAGTTACCAAGGATAAAACTAGAATTTTTACAATATCTTATCGATGCAGAAGCTTTAAAGAGAGTTTGTTAACCACAAAAAAAAAAAAGATCCTGTTCCCTTAAAGCATATTATACAGCAGGGATATGCAATTAGCGGACCTCCAGCTGTTGCAGAACTACAAGTCCCATGAGGCATAGCAAGACTGACAGCCACAAGCATGACACCCAGAGGCAGAGGCATGATGGAACTTGTAGTTTTGCAACAGCTGGAGGTTTGCTAATTGCATATCCCTGATGTACAGCATAGCGCTTGTGCTGTGTCATTTGGACCCCCTCATCACCTGAAATACCTGGCTGATCCTGCCTGGCTATACCCTCCTCTCTGCAAACAACGATAATCATGGCTGCTGTGCCCCAACATCGTTGTCCATTTGGGTGATTCCGTCAGCCGCAGCCTGCTGTCTCCTGTGTCCTCCCCTCCTGCACTCGTACCAGTGCCCCCCCCCCCCGCTCCTTATATATCTGCTTTCATATCTTCTATTAAATGCTCCCATCCTCTCTGCCCCATTATAATTGTCCCTGTGCCCTGTAAAAAATCTGCCCGATTGCACCCATATGAGCGCAGCTCCTGTCGCTCAGCTTTTTGTCAGTGCTCTCTCTCTTCTCTCCCCCTCCTCCCCGGCTGACATCAGTGGGAGGGCTATGCCCCGCCCACTGCAGCTGTGAATAGGAGGGAGACGCGAGGAGAGGAAACCGCTGAGTGCCACGCTCATATAGGTACAATCAGGCAGATTTTCTTTTACAGGACACAGGCACAAATATTATATTGGTGCAGAGGATGGGAGCATATTTTATCAGTGGGTAACAACCACTTAAACTAAATCCATGGATCTACTACTTAGCTGTCCAGTTACAACATCTAGCAGGGTGGACCTCTGTCCTCCTCTAAATCAGTGGTCATCAACCCTGTCCTCAGGGCCCACTAACAGGCCAGGTTTGCAAGATAACTGAAACACATCACAGGTGATATCATTTGCTGCTCAGTGATTGCAGTATTCTAGTCTGCATCTCCCCAAGGCAATACATAAAACCCGGCCTGTTAGTGGGCCCTGAGGACAGGGTTGATGACCACTGCTCTAAATCATCCTACAGCTTATGTTAGTTAATGAGTCAAGGTCACCAACCTTTATACACTTTTAAGATGCCAGCTTGAAGGGCTTTGCATGTATCATTTCCTTCGCAAAACATGGTATGTGACCAAAAAACTGTTGGGGATTTCCTCCTCTACTAAATAAACTTTTTATAATTTGGGATAATCCCCTTTTTCCTGAAATTTGTATAGTTCAGGGATTCCAGAGATGGAAAAAAAAAAAAAAATCAGGAATATGTACTTGGGAACATCTGTTTGGTGTTTTTTTTTTTTTACCTTTACACAATTAGCGGCAGAATTTGAGATCAATCCCATGTGGTTTTATCAATACCTCCAACTTAAGCACGCTATTAAAGCTCAGCTTAAGGCTGGGTTCACACTATTGCAAATTGGATGCAGGTTTCCCTTCATCCAATTCATATGTCAGGAGCCTGTGACCGGCTCTCACTGGAGCTGGTTCACACAGCTATAAGACCCCTTCACACATTGTGCCGCCCCGGGCGCCAGCGCTAAAGCGGCGCTATTTTTAGCGCCGCTTTACGTCATTTTAGCAGAGCTATTCGGCCAGCTAGTGGGGCAGTTTTAACCCCTGCTAGCGGCCGAAAAGGGGTTAAATCCGCCGGACAAAACGCCGCCGCCAGCGGTATGACAGCGCTGCCTCATTGATTTCAATGGGAAGGAGCGGTAGAGGAGCGGTGAGTTCACCGCTCCAAAAAAGCTGCTGGCAGGACTTTTTCTGACGCCCTGCCAGTGCAACGCTCCAGTGTGAAAGCCCTCGGGCTTTCACACTGGAGTGAATAGAGCAGCTATTTTAGGGCTGTTTGCAGGCGCTATTTTTAACACTATAGCGCCTGCAAAATGCCCCAGTGTGAAAGGGGTCTAAGATGGCTGTGTAGCGAACTGCACAGAAGTGCTTTCACAATGAGGCGGTACACTTGCGGGACATTACAAAAAGTCCTGGAAGCAGCATGTTTGGGGCGGCTTGGGAGCGCTGTAAACGGTGCTCTTAAACGGCCCCTGCCCATTGGAATGTATTGGCAGCGCTTCCTAAGCGCCTGAAAAGTGCTTCAAAAGCGCGGCAACACAGGCGCTTTTAACCCTTTCTTCGGGCGCTGCCGTGGGTTAAAAGCAGCTGAAAAGCTAAAACGACAGTAAAGCGCTGCTAAAACTAGCGCTGCTTTGCCGCTAACGCGGTGCAGCCCCAGTGTAAAAGGGGTCTAAAAGTCTGAATAAAAAAATTATTGCTATACTGTATATGCTCTAACATGGAGGCTCTCAGACTAGAGTTAGGACTGCGCTATACAGAGGGGCCTTGACAAGTCAGTGTGACTTCCACATAGATTTGTAAATGTTGTACAACTAAAACACTCAGTTTTAACCCAAACTTAAAAGCTGCCGGAAAGAACCTCCATCCAAAGCCTGCATTAGCTGGGAGGCACTTACTAAAATAATGGAGTGCACCTTGACACGGAAAAGGCACAACTTGGGCCTGAAGGCCATATGCCTGAAAGAAGAAGACGTGGCTGAGCGATCAACTCAGCTTGCACCACATCAAAATAATGTGGGAAACTGTTACAATTACTTGGGCAGAGGTGTAGAAGAACAGCATTTGACTGCTGGCGATTGCATTTTTAGTTTTTTGTGGGGGATCTTTACTTGCAGCTTTTTAAACACCTTTTCTGTCACTTTTTAAATAGCTTTTTTCCCTTTCCTTCCTTCCGTCTACTAATTAAGGAGAGAGTGGTTACTTGGTCACAGGTGCTATATGTCCTATATAACTTTCTGTAGTACTCACTTTGAGCTTGTCAACCTTTTTGCTTGCTGGAACTTAGACCAAGTGGAACATTTACTAAGTGGGGAGTTAAAAACAGGAGATTATAACAGGAGTCTTCAAGCCTGTAAGTAACATCTGAAATTTTCTGTTAGTAATAATATTGTAACTGGGATCATTTGTGCTAGCCAGATTGAAGGTTTTGTGCAGTGCACAGTGTGCCACATGTATACAACAATGGAGCAACAGCTACAGGATGATACCGCTGTGACAGACGTGAGCGGGTTGCCCTTCTGGAAACTCACAATTGAGATCTGGAAGAGCAAACTGCAACACTGGGCGGAACACACAACCTTGAAAGGGGTCCTCTGCTCACTGAGCCAGTGGTTAGTAGGGTTGATGGGGAGGGTGGAGGGGTAAGTCAGGATTATCAGTTGGGAAGAAGGGTTAATATAGTTAGAGGGAGTGGTAGGGGTTCAAAGAAAAGGAAGGCCAGCCCTGGGTTTGAGCACCCTAACAGATTTGCCAAGTTGGGTGAACATGTGGGGGTGGCAAGCTCAAAGGTGGCAGCCCTAGATGTCAGTGCTACCCCTAACAGCCGGGAGAGCAGCTCATCTAGTAGGGGTGGTGAGGACAGTGTAGGTAGGTCTGACAGCTGGTGGTAATAGGGGATTCTATAATCAGAGGGCAGAGAATAATTTGTCACCAGGATTACCTAAATCAAATGATTTGCGGTCTCCCTGGTCCCAGGGTTTGGCATATGATGGACAGGGTTGATAAATTACTGGGAGAGGCTGGTCATGACCCAACTAACTTGATCCACATTGGAACCAATGACAGAGTATATGGAAGGCGGAGGCTCCTTAAGAACAAATTTAAAGACCTAAGCTGCAAACTGAAGGGAAGGACCTCCAAGGTGATATTCTCTGAAATATTGCCTGTGCCATGCGCAACACAGGAAAGACAAGGGGAGATTAGAGAACTGAATGCATGGCTAAAGACCTGGTGTAAAGAGAGGGGATTTGGGCTTTGAGAGCACCGGCTGAATTTTCATTGGGGTACAACCTATATGCTAAAGATGGTTTGCGCCTAAATGGAAGGGGGTCTGCTGTGCTGGGGGAGAGGTTTATGGGAAGGCTGGAGGAGTATTTAAACTAGGATTTAGAGGGAGGTGGTGGGGGATGGTGAATTAGATTATAAATGGGGCAAACAGGTTAGACAGGGGTCAGCCCCTTTTGGTGGGTGGAATGGGGAAAGATAGGGGGAGGACTATGGCTGGTGATATGAAGGTTCTCATGTTACAAACAACCATTGGATATGGTACTATTTGTACTAAAATTGAAAATATGCTAAATAGGTGTACAAAAATGTGTCTGCCAAGCAAAACAGGCAAGTTGGGAGCTTTAGTGCACAAGAAGAACTATGTATTAAAATGATATTGCTGAATCTTGGCTTCATTCTTCACATGACAAGTCTTCTTCATATATTAATATTCCTGGCTATGCTCTCTTTCAGAAAGACAGGGTTAAAACGGAAGAGCAACCAAACTGATAAAAGGCATGGAGGAGCTCAGCTATGAGGATAGATTATAGGAACTTTATTTACTCTCTCGAGAAGAGGAGATTAAGGGGGTATATGATCAACATGTACAGATACATAAGGGGTCCATATAGTGAACTTGGTGTGGAGCTATTCACTTTGTCATCAGAGGACAAGGGGGAACGAATTACGTTTAGAGGAAAAGAGGTTTTCAGGCCAGCTGAGCTAGGGGTTTTTCGCCTTCCTCTGGAACAACAGGAAGGTAGGTAGTCCAGCAGGTGCACCCCCCCTTCATCACCACCTCCAGAACTTTCTGCACCATCAACACCACCACCCCCGTAGCAGTGGCAGCCATCAGAACCTTTTCTCACCATGTGCAATTTCAAATACTCAGCGAACGCCCTCCACAGGCTAAGAAATACCGCCTCAATATTACCAACCTACATTCAAAAACGACTACAAAAAAAGTGACCAACCTACAATCAAATATAGAGACACCAATTCAACCACAACAACTAGCATGCGCCCTGATTAACACCTGATCTGCAGTCAAGCACAGACTGGAAATCCACGACTTCATCATCGAAAACAACATAGATTGCCTTTTCATCACGGAAAGCTGGCTAACACCCGACTGCAACGCCATCTTAACCGAATTGGTGCCTGAGAACGACAGGATCCTAACTGAGCATAGAAGAGGAAAAAAAGGAGGAGGCCTAGCAGTAATCTTCAAATCTCACCTCGCACTCACCAAACCAACTTTACAGAACTCAGTGCCATTCATGGAGACACTCTACAGACCACCAGGGACGAAGACTAATCTCCTTACACCCTTCATGGAATTCATCTCAACACTCACCCTGAAAACAAAAAAAACTTTGTGGTTCTTGGAGACTTCAACCTCCGTGCAAACTCCACCCTCGACCCCATCGCCACCGCCTGCATTAACCAACTAGAAGAACTAGGTCTCCAGCAACTGATAAATGCTCCTACACATGGTTCAGGACATATTTTGGACCTAATCTTCAAACAAAATATGGACATCAACATATTCGAAAAACGTACCGCTACCCTGGACGGACCACCACGCTATCAAATTCAAAATCGCCACCAACACCACCCTCCAAAAACGGAATCACGCAACACCACACTGGTCTAGATCTCAGAAGAAACTACACTCCAAACTCTTCAAAACCACATTATCAAACAAAATCGCATTTTAATTTAACCACTCAACTCCTTAAACAAGGCATTAATACAAACAGCAGACTCAGTGGCTCCAAAACACAGAACACTCATCAGCAAAAAAAAGTCTGGATGGTTTACTGGCACCCTTACTCTACTGAAGCGTGAACGCAGAAGAGCTGAAAGAGCCTGGAGAAGAAAATCTACTAAGGGAAAACCACTCAAACTACAAAGTTTGAAATATCACAAAGCAATCTTCAAAGCAAAAAAAGAACATTTCTCGAACACCATCTCAACAGCCTTAAACCGCCCTCGAGAACTTTTCAAAATAGTCACCCAGACTATGAACCCAACCTGCCTTGAGCCCCCAGCAAATGAAACTCAAGAATTTTGCAATGAGCTGACTTTTTCATCGACAAAATCGACAACATCCGGAAAACAATTCAACAGAAAAAAACTACCAACCTCAATCAACGAAAGCAAAAAGAGGAAATCGATACGAACATCACACAAGGACCGAAATTCTTGCTAATCCCAATCACCACTGACAGCACCAAAAACATCATCAGAAGCCTCAGAGACAGCACTCAAATGACATCATTCCCACAAAACTTCTGAAAGAATGTTCCAACATCCTCGCTCCCACTATAACATATCTCATAAATCCGTCATTCAAAGAAGGGACTGTCCCAATCGCCCTCAAGCAAGGCATAGTCAAACCTCTTATAAAGAAACTCAACGTCGACCCTAAAGACCCCAACTACCGCAGACCGATAAGTCTCAACACCATCTCCAAGGTCATGGAGAAAGCAGTCATACAACAGCTACAACTCCACCTGGACACACACAAACTCTTGGACCCCCTGCAATCAGGCTTCCGCCCAGGCCACGGCACAGAAACGGCACTCCTCAAAGTATGGGACGACGCCCTCGAAGCTGCAGATGACGGAGAATCAAGACTCCTTGTACTGTTAGACCTCAGTGCAGCGTTCGATACAGTGGACCACAACAACCTACTCAACCCCCTCACAGAAGTAGCGGGAGTCACAGATTCAGAGCTACAATGGTTCGCATCGTTCCTGGAAAATCACTTTCAGACAGTGAAATTAGGAGCCTTCACCTCTGAAACCCGGGCAATATCGTATGGAGTCCCTCAAGGGTCACCTTTATCACCAGTCCTCTTCAACATCTACATCGGTCCGCTCCTCAAAATCATCAGAAATTCGGACCTCCGCTACCACTTGTACGCTGACGACACACAACTCTACTTTCGCATCACCGGACAAAAATACCACTATCAACAACTAGAAAAATGCCTCACATTGATAGATAACTGGATGACCACTAGCTACCTCAAACTATACGGATCCAAAACAGAGCTTCTCCTACTACACACAAACCAAAATACAAAAAACAAGAACCCTTGGACACCGCCCACCGTCTTTAAACAGACCATCTCCCCTCCCCTCATTTCTTCCTCTTATATTCCTTTCCTATTTTATCTTTCTTATATTCTCTCTCTCTCCACACTCTTTTCCCAATATTACCTCTTAAGTGCCTATTTTCAATAAACCAAAGTTTTATGTTCCTACTCAATCAATACATTCGATACATGGTACTCACATAGTTTATATCTTTTGCCTAGTCGGATAGTACACTAATTCTATGTATCTACCTAGAGGCAATTACGGAATTTTCCTAATTGGTATGTTACGTGAGTACTGTCTCTCCTTCTCTGTGCTATTGTTAAAATGGGAATGTTTTCTATTTTGAGCTATAATTGTATCTCGGTTATATTTTTCTCTAATAAAAATTTATTAAACAAAAAAAAAAAAACAGACCATCGCCCCAAGCACCAAAGTCAAAAGTCTTGGAGTCATTTTTGACTCAGAAATGTCAATGGACGCAAACTCCCTCTACGCCGGACTACCTAAATACCAGATTGCACACCTACAACTCATCCAAAACACCGCAGCAAGACTGATAACAGGAAAAAAACCCTGGGAATCCATTTCCCCATCCCTGAGGAGCCTACATTGGCTAACCATAAAGGATCGGATCACATTCAAGACCCTCTGCCTCACCCACAAATGCCTACATGGAAACGCGCCTCAATACCTATGCGAGAAAATAAAACGCTACGTACCTAAATCGCAGTCTTTGATCAACCCACCAAAACCTCCTCCACGTTCCCAAATCCTGCTACAAATCAAAGGGAGAACGAAGATTCGCAGTCCAAGGACCACGGCTATGGAACAATCTACCGACCAACATCTGTATGGAAGAAGACCATCAGGCCTTCAGGAAGAAACTCAAGACCTACCTCTACAAACAAGCTGGACCCACAAGATGGACCAAGCGCCTTGAGGCGATTCAGTTCGCATTTGCGGCGCTATACAAGTCATTCATTCATCTCCAAATACGGAAAGTTTTCTTCACAGTAAGAGCTGGTTCGGGTCAGCTCAGTGGATTGCTTTATAAAAAAAAAAAAAAAAAGGATTTGGATTATTTCCTAAAATGTACATAATATAACTGGGTACTAACATTTATAGGTAAAGTTGATCCAGGGTATATATTGCCTCTCGGGGGATCAGGAAGGAATTTTTTCCCCCTGCTGTCGCAAAATTGGATCCTGCTTTGCTGTGGTTTGTCGCCTTCCTCTGGATCAGTGTTTCTCAACTCCAAACCTCAAGGCACCCCCAACAGGTCATGTTTTCTGGCTCTCCATTATTTTGCACAGGTGATTTGATCAGTTTGACTGCCTTCGTAATTACCACAGCCGTTTCAACTGAGGGAAATCCTGAAAACATGACCTGTTGGGGCGCCTTCAGGACTGGAGCTGAGAAACACTGCTCTGGATCAACTGTGGGTATAGCAGTGTGTATATGGGATTGTATGATATATATTTTTTTTAATTGGTTGAACTAGATGGACTTGTGTCTTTTTCCAACCTGACTATGTAACCAAGAACAAAGCTGAGCTATTGTGTTCTGCTAAGCGCACTGATGGTATACCAATCAGACTTTTTTGGTCATGCCTCTTTGACAGAAGCCGAATGTTCGGCCAGCTTCTGTTGGACTGGCTGCAGTACACATGGGCTGGATATCGTCCGGTTTCTATTGAACCGGCCCATACCGCCCAACATTCAGGCCCATGTGTTATGGGGCTTTTGTTAAGGTGACAGGAAGACCACATCTTCGGAAGGGGGACCAATCTCTATAAGAGAGATGCTAACTCAGAAGCTCTACTTGAAGAAGTGCAGGCAGTAAGGACAGTCACCTTGTGAATGAACAGACAGAGGAATATCCCTTTAGGTGCAAGAGGCAGTTTGGATTAGCCAACAGATCAGGTTAACATTCCATGGAGTCACCAGTGGACTTACAAGGGGAATTAATCGTTTATATAAAGGGACACTGAGCAGCATAGCCGTACTCTGTGTCTTCCAGTCCCACCGTGCCTTTCCTCATGGCAGAGGAGTTGTCTACTCAAGGAACTCTGGCATGTGGTCCCAAATTATTTATCCAAAATGTGGATACTGGGACTCAGTTTCATCCCTAAAAGGATGACAGAACCATAGGACTGGAAGAGGAAAGAGGGGGGTATGTATCCCTTTCCAATAGAGGGACATTTGTCAAGTTGTGATTTACAGTACATATTTGGATTAGGAGACCAGGAATACATTTATATGGGGCATTCATTTGTGTGTTCCAGCTAACATCAGCTTTATGTTTGATGCCATCACTTCATAGTTGGAGGGGGGGGGGGGGGCGTTTTTTGCAGCTGATATCATTAATAATTGGCCAATTATCCAGTTTTAATGTGTATTCACTTTGTTAGTGGTTTTCTTTGATTATTAATATGTATTTAGAAAGTGCACAGTTGTACCCTAAAGATCCGTAATCTACAGTATATTCTGCATTTACCTTTTTTTTTGTAGAGGGGTAGAGCCTTAGCCAGATTTTTATTTTTTGGCATTATATTGAGTTGGACTGGTGGTTCCCTCTAATTTTGTTTTGTTATGGCATTTACATATCGGTGAGATGGAAGACTGAAGGCGCATTTTATTCTATTATTTTTGAGGAACTACGCGAGCAACACTTTGTACATACTATATGCAAACGAGAGGATCCGGACAGCCGCACTCCAGAAAGTAATAATCCAAATTTCTTTATTTTAAAATCAGGAACACAGATACAGGACATCATGGACAGAGTGTACAGATCATAGGCTAACGCGTTTCACACTTATCCAAGTGCTTACTCATAGCTATGAGTACACAATTTGGATTATTACTTTCTGGAGTATGGCTGTCCGGATCTTCTCGTTTGCATATAGTCTCTACTAGCATGAGCCAGCACCTGGAACCTCTCATCTCTGGAGAGTAAGATCAGCTTCATACCTGGTGAGATCTAAACCAGTGCGGGGATAACTTTTGTAACACTTTGTACATAGTCTTTCCCCAAGGAATGAGGGACAAGGGGTCTTTAAAAGATTGTTTGAAACCTGATCCTTTAGAGTACTCAAGGCTAAACATTGATCCAGACCAGAATGGAGAAAGGCCAGGATGCGTCCCACAGAGTACTTCCTGGAATGGTAATTTTGTACCTCATGCCATGCAAAATATGCCTTCTAAGTACAATCATAATTCTTGAGAGGGAGTGGATTTTGTACCCTTTAGGAGCATTGTAATAACAGAATAGGATAGGCCCTATCCTTTGGGACCTAGATTTTGAAAGCAGAGTTGTGAAAGAAAACTATAGTGAAACAATATTGCAAACCAAGCCGTTGGGACAGAAGGTCCAGGCAATCTGAAAAAGCCCACATAGTGTCTGCAAGGAGCCTGATTAGGTCCGAGTTCCACATCTGCCTTGGATAGTTCAGTGTGATGAGTGAGTATCACTGGAACCCCCTTTATCTTGATTCTGCAGACAAGGAACAGCTTGAACGGTTTCCACTGAGTCATCACTGTCCACTGTGGCCAGAGGATCCCTGTACTTGGGAGAAAGAAACTTGCTCAGCTTGAAACACCTCTGGGTGATTCCCTTGAGTCCAGATGCTGTTAACTAGAGAAGTCTTCTTGACAACTTAATATGCCTGAAAGGTGCTTGGCAGACAGGGCTGGAAAGTGAAGTTCCAACCAAGTCAGAATCTGGTTGACTTCTTTTTGAGCTGTGTTGACCTGGAGTACCCTTAAAACTACAACAGGGCAAATGCCTCCTTGTGCTTTGACCGGTGAAGAGTTTGGAGCTGAAACCTCTCTTTTGACAATGGCTGTGACTCCCTGAGAAAAGAGTTGTACTAGAGCAGTGTGATGTTCCGCTAGCCTTTGGCAGATTTGACATGAAGCGGGGCAGAAGCAGGGGCTTGTAGCCCCTGGACCCCACATTCTGTACACATGCTTTTGGTCCCCCCATTTTGATGGTACAAAGCTTGATCTAGGACTTACAGGACTGGGACAAATAAAAAGGAACCACTTACTCCCAGGAGGTAGAATATTTTCTAGCCATTTTTGCTGTGGAAAAGAAAGAGAAAAACAAAGTTAGTCTTGCCGATAACTCTGTTTCCAGTAGTCTACCAGGGCAGCTCTTGAGAGATTGACTTGCTCTCTCCACACAGGAAACACGTTGCCAATTAACCCTTTTTAAGGCAGTCCCTCAAGTCCCTGGTAAGTCATCTAGGGGTATCGAAGGCCGGTACCTAAAAAACCTCTAAACGCAACCCCACATGGTTAAACACTAGGGTGGGATTGTGCTGCCCTGGAAGACTACTGGAAACATAGTTACCGGTAAGGTTAACTGGTTTTTCCCCCAGTCAACTTCCAGGTCAGCCCTTGAGAGGTTAACCAAGTACTCACCAGGCTAGGGTGGGACAATGGCTTTGGGGACTTTCCTACCAAAAGCCTGGTCCTGACTGGAGATCAAAGGTGGAGAAGCTGGACCAAGTCACTGCCCTGCAAATCTGTTCCAGGGTTGCTTTTGCCTTCTCTGCCTATAAAGCCACTGAAGCCCTTGTAGAATTCTTAGGTACTCTCAGACTTGATCCATCTAGCTAGAGTTTTCTTGGATGCCTGTTTACCCTCAGGACAAATAGGGTGTCAGAGTACCTAAGAATCACTAGTGAATTCAGATCCTCAAACAAGCACCTCCTGACATCCAGTAGGTTCAGATCTTGCGCCTTACTATTTGATAGGGATGGGCTGGCTGTTCGAAGAAGATCAAACATTATGGGCTGTTCGCGCCAAATTCGAGTGGGGCGTCAACGCAGTGCATTGCTGGCTGATTGGCCAAGCATGCACTATGACCCGCATGCTTTGGCCAATCACAGCACCGTCAGCGAAGAGAGCCATAATTGGCCAAAGGCAGGGTGCCTTTGACCAATTATGGCTCAGGGGGTTAAGTCCACGCCCCACACTATATAAGGCCACCTGCACGTTGGCCATGTGTAGTGTGTGTTGGTGGCGTTGAGAGAAGCAGAGCCATTTCATTTAGTTTGAGCAGGCAGTTGATTCAGTTAGCTGTAGTGTATTTCATATATATATATATATATATATATATATATATATATATATATATATATCCACTGCATACAGTTTAGCTAGATCTCACTGCAGACCGTTCCTGGTGTACTGTTGCTAATATACTTCAGGCAGGCGATACAGTTAGCTGCAGTGTAATACATACATATACACACACAGTGGGGACGGAAAGTATTCAGACCCCCTTAAATTTTTCACTCTGTTATATTGCAGCCATTTGCTAAAATCATTTAAAGTTCATTTTTTCCTCAATGTACACAGAGCACACCATATTGACAGAAAAACACAGAATTGTTGACATTTTTGCAGATTTATTAAAAAAGAAAAACTGAAATATCACATGGTTTTAAGTATTCAAACCTTTTGCTCAGTATTTAGTAGAAGCACCCTTTTGATCTAATACAGCCATGAGTCTTTTTGGGAAAGATGTAACAAGTTTTTCACACCTGGATTTGGGGATCCTCTGCCATTCCTCCTTGCAGATCCTCTCCAGTTCTGTCAGGTTGGATGGTAAATGTTGGTGGACAGCCATTTTTAGGTCTCTCCAGAGATGCTCAATTGGGTTTGTCAGGGCTCTGGCTGGGCCATTTAAAAACAGTCACAGAGTTGTTGTGAAGCCACTCCTTCGTTATTTTAGCTGTGTGCTTAGGGTCATTGTCTTGTTGGAAGGTAAACCTTCGGCCCAGTCTGAGGTCTGTCAGGGACCAGGTGACAGATGCACTCTGTAGGAGTCAGAAGTGCACCGTTAAGGTAGTGGACCCTAGGACTGACTGCTGTGGATTGAACCCTGGAAGGTTCAAGAAGCAGGTCTACAGGATAACTAACATGGATCCCAGTGGGCGCTAGAGCATAGATTCCCCAGGGCGCGGAGTCTAAGAGCCAGCGGGTGTTCACCAGAGCCTCTAGTGGCGAGGATGGACTGCGCTGCAGTCTGGCTCCAGGTCGCGGCCCCCAGGGTCTCACAGCTCACGCTCACCGTAGACTACAGGAGAAGAGGAAGGAGGCAGCAGGCTGGAACGACAGGGAAGTAAGGGGTAAGCCAAAGGTCAGGGAGACCAGCAAACAAGGATAAACATAACATGCCAAGGTCAGGGTAACAAGCAGACAGGGAGAGTCGAGAACAGGCCAAAGTCGGTAACAGGAATCAGACGTAGGAAACACAGCAAGTACACACGGAGGCTAACACACAATGGTTGATCAGCACTGCTGGCTTGCAGTGCACAGGTTAATATAGGGTTCCCTTATGGGGCCTGGGGTGGGGCCATGCTTAGAGGAGAGGTTATAAAACCAGTCAGGCGAGAGGCAGCTGGTCTTTAGAGATGAACACATGGAGACAGGTAAGCTGACAGAGAAAACTCTATTGCATAACCATGACAAGGTCCTGAGCACTCTGGAGAAGGTTTTCATCCAGGATATCCCTGTACTTGGCCGCATTCATCATTCCCATGATTGCAACCAGTCGTCCTGTCCCTGCAGCTGAAAAACACCCCCACAGCATGATGCTGCCACCACCATGCTTCACTGTTGGGACAGGTGATGAGCAGTGCCTGATTTTCTCCACACATACCGCTTAGAATTAAGGCCAAAAAGTGCTATCTTGGTCTCATCAGACCAGAGAATCTTAAGTACACTGTATATACAGGCTTGTATTTATATTATATACAACATATATATATATATATATATATATATATATATATATATATATATATATATATATATATATATATATATATATATATATATATATATATATATATATCTCATTTCTAGCCAAGCCTATACCTGACTGTAGGCCATTCCTGGAGTACTTTTTTTTTATAGTAAACTTCAGGCGTTGTTTTGCTAATCTAATTGTACAGTATGTCTGGAAGGCCATCAAGGAGAGGCAGACGCTCACAGGCCACTAAAAGAAGAAATCAAGCAGGCTCTGTGTTTACAGCCAACAGTGCTGGTCGTGGACACGGTGCATCTTCAGCATGATGCTGTGGGGCACGCTTGTCCTTTTTTTTCAGCAGCTGGCCGTGTTGAGCCACAATATGCAGAAGAGTTGGTAGAAAGGATGACCAAGCCGTCTTCATCCTCCTCATTCTCTGTCACCCAGGCTCAGGGTACTTTGTCTGCCAATGCAGCTGCCAAAGCCGCCTCCTCTATCGGCTCAATGTCATCAGTCACTCCTTCCCTAGCCCCACCATCATGCCCTGAGGAGTCCCCCCGAACTGTTCGACCACAGTGTAGGGTACATGCTGCAGGAGGATGCGCAGGGTTTTGAAGGCTCTGATGATGGTACCCAGGTTGAGAATGAAGGCAGTAACGTGAGCTCAGAGAGAGGGGGTGCCCAAGGAGGACAAGAAACTGGCAGTCATGTTCCCCCAAGCTGCAGCATACTGCCAGGTTTGCTCCAGTGGCGAGGAGGGAGGGGATGATGAGGTCACTGACTCTACGTGGGTGCCAGATAGAAGAGAGGAGGAGGAGGAGGCACATCTCCAATGAGGCAGGATGCCCTCCAGGAGCCAGCTTAAAGGCAGGCATCACACCGCAGAGCTTCGCATGTGCAGGGCGCTGCTGACTCCGCACGTTTTTCCAAAAGTTCTTTGGTGTGGGCCTTTTTTTTGAGACGTGTGCAGCAGATCTCACCATTGCTGTTTGCAACACATGTCTGAAGCGTATCAAGCGTGGCCAAACAGCAGCCGCTTGGGCACCACATGCTTGGCCAGACATATGTCGAGCTCCCATGCAGTCCGTTGGCAACAGTACTTAAAAGACCCACACCAAAGAACGTGGACCTCACCTTGCTCCTCATCAGCTGGGATCTCCAACCCCACTATAACTTCAGTCCTCTCAGAAACCTACACTGAGAGGAATGAAGGTGTAGAATTAGGTGTCCCAAGGACTTGCGGGCAATCTGCTAGCGGTACACCAACATCCGATTGTAGCAGGCAAATTTCCCTACCCCAGTTGCTAAACCAGCGAAAGAAATTCGGTGCCAGTAATCCACATGCTCAGCGGCTGAATGCTAGTTTGGCTCAATTGCTAGCACTCCAACTGCTGCCTTTTCAGCTGGTAGACTCTGCCCCCTTTCGAGAATTTGTGAAATGTGCAGTACCTCAGTGGCAGGTTCCCAAACGCCAATTTTTTTCTCCAAAAGGTCATTCCAGCTCTCTAACGACATGTGGAAGGCAATTTTAAATAAAATATTATATCCACGCTTAGGCCAAAAGGGGAAATTAGGTGTGCAGCCTACCCTGCTAGGTCCCCAATAGGGGACTAGAGTGATACTAGTGCAAGAATGAGGGTAAATGGCGCTACCTATATAATGAAAGGCGACAGACCCTGTTCACTTATTAGGTGCTATGTGCCTCTATAGTGACTATTGAATGTGCATATATCAATAGTGCATTCCTAATAAATTACCAATGTGCATGTGCTAATGTTGCAAACCTCACTAGGTTGCCAAATAAACTAGATATAAATAAATGTTTAGAAGTGATACAAAAAAGTGATACTACAATAACAAAAATACAGGTATATGAAAATAAATTAAAAATCAAATAAAAATAAGTCCCAAAAGTGTAGGACAAATATAAAATATTAAAAAATAGTAGAAATTATATGAAACGACCCCAAAAAATTAACGTGCCAAGTCCAAAAAATACATAAAAAAAAAAAAAAAAAAAGGTCAACGAGCCTGTGGAACGCAGCTGGAGCGTACGCTGCAAGTGAGACACACCACAGGTCTGAAGCGGTCATTCCTCCTGTAGTTGTAGGACTTTGTGAGGAGTTTCCATAGTATGGAACATTTTGATTTTATTTTTACTTTTGTTTTCTTCCTTTCATATACCTGTATTTTTGTTATTGTAGTATAACTTTTTTGTATCACTTCTAAACATTTATTTATATCTAGTTTATTTGGCAACCTAGTGAGGTTTGCAACATTAGCACATGCACATTGGTAATTTATTAGCAATGCACTATTGGTATATGCACATTCAATAGTCACTATAGAGGCACATAGCACCTAACAAGTGAACAAGTGAACAGGGTCTGTCGCCTTTCATTATATAGGTAGCACCATTTACCCTCATACTTGCACTATTATGTGGAAGGCAATGTCTTGGCCTCGTTGGACAGGGCGGTCAGTGGTAAGGTGCATATTACCGCTGACTCATGGTCCAGCAGGCATGGACAGGGAAGTTACCTTTCTTTCACGGCGCACTGGGTAACCCTGCTGGCAGCTAGGAAGGATGCAGGACAGGGTGCACAGTATTGTTGGAGTTTGTTCTGCCACCACGCCTCCAAAATGCTGGTAGTGGCGATTCTGCCACACCTCAATCCTCCACCCCCTCCTCTTCTTCTTCCTCTATGGCCTCTTCCTGTGCAGATTTGTCCTCGAAAACAGTGGCGCTCTGTAGGCGTTCTAGGGGCTACGTAAGCAAAAAGATGCCATGCGGTGCTTGAGTTGGTCTGCTTAGGGGACAGGAGCCACACTGGGGCAGAGATTCTGTCAGCTCTGCAGGGGCAGGCTCAGAGGGGGTTGATGCCACGCCAGCTTCAGCCAGGAATGGTGGTTTGCGACAATGGCACCAACCTCCTCTCTGCCCTCCGACAGGGACACTTCACCCATGTTCCGTGTTTGGCTCACGTCCTTAATTTGGTGGTGCAGCGGTTCTTGTGCAGGTACCCAGGCTTACAGGATCTCCTGAAGCAGGCCAGGAAAGTCTGTGGGCATTTCCACTGGTCATATAATGCCAGTGCTCGGCTGGCTGACATTCAAAAGGAATGCAACCTGCCCAAATACCGCCTCATCTGGGACATGCCCACCAGGTGGAACTCAATGTTGGCACTGCTGCAGCAGCTGCAATACACAACAGAGGGCCATCAATGACTACCTGTGCGAGTATGGCACCAGGGTCAGGGGAGCTTGGCTTTTTTTTTTTTCGCCACGCCAGTGGCTCATGATCAAGGATGCATGGCACTGTCCTGTCACCATTTGAGGCCACGAGGATGGTGAGCAGTGACAGTGCATGCATCTGTGATACTGTCCCTCTTGTCTACCTGTTGGAGCACATGCTGCATGGAATAATGGACAGGGCACTTGAGGCATAACAGAGGGAGGAAGGAGGAGGACTTCCTTACCTCTCAAGGCCCCCTTTATCCAGACAGTATTCCTGCAGGCCTGCCTATCACACAGGAGGATTGTGTCAGCATGGAGGTGGAGCCTGGCACTCAGCATCAGTAGCAGTCTTCAAGGGATCGTTTGCAGTCCCCAGAAACTCATGGACTTTTACGTGGCTGGCAGGAGGTGGCTGCAGATCAGGTCGTCCTTAGTGACCCAGAGGACTCCGGACTGAATGCCTCAAACCTACACTGCATGGCCGCCCTGATCCTGCAAAGCCTGCGAAAGGACCCTCAGATTCGTGGTATCAAGGAGAGGGATCAGTAGTACTGGCTGGCAAACCTTCTTCATCCACGTTACAAGGGTAAGGTGGCGGAACTTATCCAGCTGTCGCAGAGGGAGCAGAGGATGAAACATCTTCGGGAGGCCTTGCAGAAAGGTTTAAGCAATGCGTTTCCAGAGCCTGAGAGGTTACAATTTCCTGGTCCTCCTGGACAACGTGTTGCTGAGGCTTCGGTCAGTCACAGAAGGAGCGGTGGAGAAGGTGGCAATCTGACCGATGCGTTCAGACAATGTTTTAGTCCACAGCCCCAAGGTCTGATCGGTTCTAGCAACCATCACCAGCGTCTGTTGTACATGGTGCAGAAATACCTAGGGGCAAGATCAGACGGAGACTTTTCCAACCGAAAATCCACTGGGTTACTGGGTCTTGAGGATGGATCACTGGCCAGAGCTTGTAGAGTATGCAATTGAGCTACTAGCCCGTCCTGCATCCAGCGTTCTTTCGGAGCGCACATTCAGTGCTGCTGGAGGCTTTGCAACCGATTACAGAGCGCGCCTGTCCACCAACTCGGTTGATCGGCTCACCTTCATAAAAATGAATCAGTCTTGGATCACCAGCTACCAAGCACCTGATGCAACTGATTAATTTTTTTTATGAATGTGAGATCCCTTCAAGACTGCCTATGCTCGGTGACTATCCTATTCCTCCTCAATGTTCATGTTGATAGCTTCTAAGAACATTTTTGGTTCTGGACACCACCACCAGTGGCTAAGGCCCAATATTTCTGCCCCTGTTTAACAGGGACGTGTAATTACAATTTTTGCTGTAATATTTTGCAGCAGGGCTCGTTCCTGCGCTCAACAAAAGTATCTGTGAGGCTTTACAGTGTTGTGCCACAACCACCGTCTAAAGCCCAATATTTTTCTGCCCCTGTTTAACAGGGGCATGCAATTACAATTCTTGATATAACATTTCACAGCAGGGCCCGTTCCAGCGCCCACCAAGAGTAACTGAGGGCTTACATTGTTACATTACATTACATTGTACCACCAACAGCTAAGGTCCAATTTTCTGCAGAGTGTATAGGGCAGGCCATATAGTATATAAAGGCAGTCCCCTATTTTCAAAAATCCGACTTACACTTACAGAGGGAGACAACAGGAAGTGAGAGGAAATCTACCCCTAGGAAGGGAAATTCTCTCCTGTAAGAGTTAATATGGGAAAAAGGTGTCTCCTCCACTGATTTATCGCCAATCCTTGTTTCCCTTAAAACCCCAAATTTTCAAAAGCCAATTGTCATTGGGACAGAAAGTGAGGTGAAGTTTTCTGAACAGGGGCATAGACAGCAAAAAAAATTTTACAGGGGTGATAACCCTTCCCTATGTTTTCCAAAAAGCTTTAAAATAGATTTTTTGGCTGGAGCTACACTTACAAAATGTACCTGTTCCAAATTACAAACAGATTCTACATAAGAACAAACCTACAGTCCCTGTCTTGTTTGCACCGCCTGTATACTGAGGTTCAGAGTATATAGGGCCTGGGGGCCAAACGCCTTTTTCTTTTTTTAATTTGGGTGCGGAGTTCCCCTTAATATCCATACAAGACCCAAAGGGCCTGGTAATGGGCTAGGGGGGGTACCCATGCCGTTAGTCTCACCAATTTTCATCCATATTGCCAGGACCCGACATTACATTAAAGCCTCAAGCAGTTTTAAATGACTTTTATTCCTTTAGAAATGTCATTTTGTGCAGAGACTGTTCTAAGCACGGGAAACAAGCGCCATTTTAAAGGCATACTATTGACACCCCCCCAGGTACAATATTTAAAGGAATATTTCACTTTTATCGTTTCACTTTAAGCATCTTTAAAATCACTGCTCCCGAAAAAACGTTAGTTTTTAAAAGTTTTTTTTCCATTGATACATGTCCCCTGGGGCAGCACCCGGGTCCCCAAACCCTTTTTTAGGACAATAACTTGCATATTAGCCTTTAAAATTCCCACTTTTGATTTCTCACGTTCGAGTCCCATAGACTTTAACGGTGTTCAAATGTTCGCGCAAACTTTCGGTCCGCTCGCATGTTCTGGATGCAAACCGAACTGGGGGGTGTTCGGCCCATGCCGACTATTGGACAGTGAACTACAAAAGAATGGTAGTACTAGATCCCGAGATGTGGAAAGTTGGCGCAACTCTGTAAATCCTATATCTGTTTGAAGAACAACTCTCATCAAATTTTTAAGGAAGGCTCTCTAAATGAGAGAGCCTGAAGGTCTTCTATCCTGCGGGCCATCTATAGATGGCCCTGATGTTAGGCTTCCTGGTGCTCAGAAGCGTAGCCACCACTCAGGGCCCTTTTGATCTTAGGATGTCTTGTCTCAGTAGCCAGGCCGTCCAATTGAAACTATAAGGCCTGCTAGGAGTCCCTGATGCATCAGGTCATCCCTGAGAGGAAGTGGCCAGGGCTGGTCTGCTGAGAGACTGAGTAGCTGTGAGAACCAGGCTCTTGGACCAATATGGTGCGATTAGTATTACAGGCAGTCCCCTGGTTACAAACATCCGACTTACAAACGACTCCTACTTACAAAAACTGAGAAAGACAACAGGAAGTGAAAGGAAATCTACCCCTAGGAAGGGAAATTCACTGTAAGAGCTATCATGGGAAATAAGGTGTCTCAACTGAAGTTTTGCCATCACCAGTCCTTGTTTCCACAAAAACCCCAAATTTTCCAATTTCCAAAATCCAATTGTCACAGGAACAGAAAGTGAGGTGAGCAAAAAAAATGTCACAGGGGTGTTAACCCTTCCCTATGCTATCCAAAAACCTTAAAATCATTTTTTTTTGCTCGTGCTACACTTATAAAATGTACTTGTTCCAACTTGCATACAAATTCAACTTAACAAACCTACAGACCCCATCTTGTTTGTAACCTGGAGACTGCCTGTAGTCTTGTCTGTTCCTGTAAGAATTTCTTTAGTACATGAAGAGTCCAATGCACTGGGGGGAGGCGTAACACAGCCTGAAATTCCAGGAATTCTGAAGTGCGTCTAGACCCCAAGCCTGGGCTTGTGGGTTTAGCGAATAAAAAAACAAAATAAAAAAAAAAAAAAAAAAAAAAAACACACCTTTGCCTTGGCATTTTTTTCAGCATGCAAAAAGGTCTATTTCTGGCATTCCCCAGTGAGCTGTGATCTCTGAACACTTCTAGATTAGGGATGAGCCGAACACCCTCCTGTTCGGTTCGCAGCAGAACATGCAAACAGGCAAAAAATTCGGCAGAACACATGAGCACCCTTAAAGTCTAAGGAACACGAACATGAATAATCAAAAGTGCTCATTTTAAAGGCTTATATGTAAGTTGTCATAAAAAGTATTTGAGGACCTGGGCCCCGTCCCAGGGGACATGTATCAATGCAAATTTTTTTTTTTTTTTTAAACCAACGTATTTTAGGAGCAGTGATTTTTTTTAATGCTTAAGTGCTAAGTGAAAAAATAAAAATTAAATATTCCTTTAAATATAGTGTCTGGGGGGTGTCTATAGTATGCCTGTAAAGTGGCACATTTTTCCTGTGTTTAGAACAGTACCACAACAAAATGACATTTCTAAAAAGGAAAAATTGCCATTTAAAACTGATCGCTGCTGTAATGAATAGTCAGGCAATATAGATAAAACTCATTGAAAAAAAAAAAAAAAAAAAAAAAAAAAAAGACATAGGATTCCCCCCCCCCCCCCCCAGTCCATTGCCAGGCCCTTAGGGTCTGGTATGAATATTAAGGGGAACTCTGAACCAAAATTTAAAAAAAAAATTGCGTGGGGGTCCCCCTAAAATCCACACCAGGCCCTTCGGGTCTGATATGGAAGTTAAGGGGAACTCTGTGCCAAATTAAAAAAAAAAAAAAAAAAAAAAGGGCGTGGGGCCCCCCCAAAATCCATACCAGACCCTTAGCCGAGCACGCAACCTGGCAGGCTGCAGGAAAAGAGGGGGGATGAGAGAGAGCGACCCCCCCCTCCTGAAGCGTACCAGGCCACATGCCCTCCACATGGGGAGGGTGCTTTGGGGTCTGACCCCAAAGCACCTTGTCCCCATGTTGATGGGGACAAGGGCCTCATCCCCACAACCCTTGCCCGGTGATTGTGGGGGTCTGCGGGCAGGGGGCTTATCGGAATCTGGAAGCCCCTTTTAACAAGTTGACCCCCAGATCCCGGCCTCCCCTCCCAAATGTACCCCTACTATTTTCACACAAAAAGTGCCAAAATGGTAAAAAAGACAAGAGACAGCTTGGGACAAGCAAGTCCTTTTTTAAAAAAAAATAAAAATGCCCCATGGTGTAAGTTCACGCTGCTCGACGGACCGAAAAAGAAAAAAAAAAAAAAGCAGCAACCGACCCACCTCCATGGGAGGCTCCCGCCGTCTGACGCGTCTTCGCTGTGAAAGCTCCTGTATAACTGAGGGTGGGGCCACCCGATGACTTAACCGGGTGACCCCGCCCCCTCTGACACCACGGTCGCGGGGTCACCCGTTTACGCCCCCTCTGACGCCACGGAGAAGCCCCGTGGCATCAGAGGGGGCTGGGGTCACCTGGTTACGTCACCGACTGGCCTCTCCCTCAGTTATATAAGAGCTGTCACAGCGAAGACGCGTCAAATGGCGGGAACCTCCCATGGAGGTGGGTCGGTTGCGGCTTTTTTTTCATTCCGTCGGGCGGCGTGAACTTGCACCGTGGGACATTTTTATTTTTTTAATAAAGGACTTGTCCCAAGCTGTCTCGTCTTTTTTACAATTTTGACACTTTTTGTGAAATGGTAGGGGTACATTTGTACTTAGTTACCAATTCACACGGGGGGGGGATGCCGGGATCTGGGGGTCCCCTTGTTAAAGGGGGCTTCCAGATTCCGATAAGCCCCCTGCCCGCAGACCACCACAATCACCGGGCGAGGGTTGTGGGGATGAGGCCCTTGTCCCCATCAACATGTGGACAAGGTGCTTTGGGGTCAGACCCCAAAGCACCCTACCCATGTTGAGGGCATGTGGCCTGGTACAGTTCAGGAGGGGGGCTCGCTCTCGTCCCCCCTCTTTTCCTGCGGCCTGCCAGGTTGCATGTTCAGATAAGGGTCTGGTATGGATTCTGTGGGGGACCCCCATGCCATTTTTTTTTTTAAATTTTGGCGCAGGGTTCCCCTTAAAGTCATACCAGACCCTTCGGGTCTGGTATGGATTTTGGGGCGGACCCCTACGCCATTTTTTTAAAATTCGGCGCAGGGTCCCCCTAATTTTCATATCAGACACGATAGACCGAGAGGCCTGGTATAGGATTTTAGAGGGACCCACACGCTTTTTTATTTTTTTTTTTATTCGGGGTTCCCCTTAATATTCATACCAAACCCAAAAGGTCCTGGTAATCGACGGGGAGGGGGGGGTTCCATGCTCTTTTTCTCAATTATCCATCTATATTGCTGAGACCCGACCAGTTTTAAATGACAATTTTTTTCACTTTAGAAATGTCATTTTGCTGTGGTACTGTTCTAAACATGGGAAAAATGTGCCACTTTACAGGCATACTATAGACACCCCCCAGGCACAATATTTAACCACTTGCTTACTGGGCACTTAAACCTCCCTCCTATCCAGACCAATTTTCAGCTTTCAATGCCCTCACATTTTGAATGACAATTACTCACTCATGCAACACTGTACCCAAATTATTTGGTGGTATTTGATCACCTCTGGGTTTTTTATTTTTTTCACTATAAATGCAAAAAAAAGACAGAAAATTTTGAAAAAAAAAATGAATTTTTCTTAATTTCTGTGATAAAATTTTGCAAATCAGTAATTTTTTCTTCATAAATTTTGGGCACAATTTATACTGCTGCATATCTTTGGTAAAAATAACCAAAAATTAGTGGAAATTTGATCTGTGTGAAAGTTTTAGAGTCTACAAGCTATGGTGCAAATTATAAAAAAAAAAAATTAACATCTGATGTACTGGTGGCCTATTTCTTGAGACACTAACAAGCCAGGAAAGTACAAATGCCCCCAAATAACCCCTTTTTGGAAAGTAGACATTTCAAGGTATTTAGTTAGAGGCATGGTGAGTTATTTGAAGTTGTAATTTTTTCCCACAATTCTTTGCAAAATTTAGATTTTTTTTTCCCCCACAAGATTGTCATTGTAATAGCTTATTTCTCGCACATGGCATGTGTATACCACAAATGACACCCCAAAATACATTCTGCTACTCCTGAGTATAGCGATACCACACGTGTGGGACTTTTTCACTGCTTGGCCACATACAGAGGCCCAACATGCAGGGAGCACCACCAGGTGTTCCAGGAGCATAAATTACACATCACATTTCTCAACCACTTATTACACTTTTGAAGGCCCTGGAGCACCAGGACAATGGAAACGCCCACAAAATTACCCCATTTTGGAAAGCTAACATCCCAACGTATGATCTGTGAGGCATGATGAGTCTTTTGAATGGTTCATTTTTTTCCAGAAGTTTTTGGAAAATGTGGGGAAAAAAATGAAACCGCATTTATTTTTTACACAAAGTTGTCCGTTTATAAGATATCTCCAACACATAGCATTTAGATAGCAAAAATGACACCCCAAAATACATTCTGCTACTCCTCATGAGTATGGCGATACCACGTGTGAGACTTCTACACAGCCTGGCCACATACAGAGAACCAACATGCAAGGAACACCGTCAGGTGTTCCAGGGACACATAGCATGCACATACCAAGAATTACACCTCAAAATACATTATGCTGAGCAAAGCGTAAACAAAAGTTTACTTGTGGTTGTAGTAGCATACACAGGAGGATAGCACTGGTCCAGGCAGCAGGCAGGGACTTAGTCAGCAACGGCAAACACAATTGTCCAGGCAGCAGGCAGGGTTATTGTCCATATAAAGTCCAGGGTCAGTGCAGGCAGTGATATTGTCAGCAGTGCCAAAAATATTGGTCCTGGTAGTAGGCAGGTTCATGTGGTGTGGTCAGTGCGACAGGCAGAGGCATGACGGCAGTAAGTCCTACAGGCAGAAGTGGGGCCTTGTTCAGGACAGAATGGGGACAGGGGTAGAGGCTTCTCCCACCCAAATCTCTTTGAAGCCTCCGAGTCTCCAGACCCTAATCTTGGATTGAGAAAACAAAAAAAAAAAAAATTGTTTTCTTCATCCAGAAAAACAATTCTGGAGCCCCTCACATATGTGAGACCCCTGTGTTGAATCCCACTAGTCCAATAGCAGGGTACAAGATCAGTCCATGAGGCAGGCAAAAAACATGGTCAAACAGTCCAAGGTCAGTTCCAGATCAGGCAGAGGTATGTACAGAATCGTTAGGCAGAAGCATGGTCGAATAACAGTCCAGGGTCAGTACAAGATCAGGCAGAGGTATGTACAGAATCGGCAGACAGAAGCGTGGTCGACTAACAAGCCAGGGTCAGTTACAGAGCAGGCAGTGGCATAAGGGGTGCGACGGTAAATTGCAGGAACTGAGGCTTACGTTTACCATACTTCACTAATAATTTACTGAAGTATGGTAACGGCGAAAACATTCACCTATGTAGAGGCCTGGTTTGGAAGGACATTGTGCACAATAAAAAGATGTGTCTTCTGAATCCTGCTCTGGTACACACCTTACATTTTTTTTTACGTCGTTGGCCTGTTGGTTTGGGAGGGATTTTAAAATCGGGAAAGTGGTGTTCAGAGAGTCGACTTAGAACATCTGATCGGATATTTTCTGGTGGGCCGTTCAGGAATATAAGGGCAGTGAAATCTTCCTCCTGGTAGCCAAGGAAGCATTTGGGGTTTTGGATGGAGTTGCAGTAAATTACATATGAATTGTGTATGACCAATTGAAAAAAATAAATTGCGACTTTATACCAATGGTATGTCCGTCTTGTGGCAAGGTATGGTTCCAGCATTTGGTCATTGAAGTTGACTCCCCCCCATAAACAAATTATAATCATAGATGCATTTAGGTTTTTGTATGGGGCCATTCCTTCTGGGGATTTCCACGAAGGTATCATTGTGGATTGAAGACAACATGTAGACATCCCTTGTCCCTCCACTTCACTACTTCACTGCCAAAATCTCGTCGTTTCGTAGACTTGCCGTTTCTCCTTTTCTCAATTTCTTATTGACAAGACTTTGAGGAAAGCCCTTCCGGTTCTTTTTTACGGTGCCACATGCTGGCGTCTTCTTCCGGTGAAGGTTGTGGAACAGGGGCAGAGATGTCCCATATTAAATGTGAGGCCTAAAAATAAATAAAAAAAAAAACCATTCAACTCCTCCACCGTTAGGTCTCTCCACTCGTAGGGAAAGGCATAGTAGGACGTTGGGTTATTTAAAATAAATAGCTGTGCATAAAGGTTGCACTGGGCCACAATATTTTATAGCATGTCCTCGGTAAAAATTAAATCAAAAAAATTTATTGGGGAAAAATTCTGTGTCCACCTGGACTCCTGGCTGGGCAGTGAAAGGGGGAATGTTGGCTTCTCCTGAATTAGGAGGAAGCCACAAGGGGTTCTGCAGGGTATAGGGAAGGCTGGCATGGGTCCTTGGCCTTTCTTGCCGAGTTACTGCAGTGCTGGTGGATGGCACTGCCTCCTCACCAGAATGCCTTCGTTTGGCGGGCCGAATATCTTCCTCCTCTGAGTAACTCAGTGTTCCACTACTGAGGACTGGCTCGTAATTTATGTCCGACTCAGAATCGGAGTCTGAAAGGGAATCCGAAAAAAAGAGCTCCCCATTGCCCTCGTCGGCCTGGGAAAGTATTTGGTACACCTCCTCGGCGGAAAAGCATCTTTTGGACATGGTTGCTGGTGGTGATGCGACTACACAGGTGTGTGCTAAGCCTGCACTGATGGGCACCGACGAGGCAGAACAGATGGGCACCGACGAGGCAGAACAGATGGGCACCGACGAGGCAGAACAGATGGGCACCGACGAGGCAGAACAGATGGGCACCGACGAGGCAGAACAGATGGGCACCGATGAGGTGGCACTGATGAGGCGACACAGGTGGGCATTGATTGTGAAGATGTGCAGATGGACACTGATCACCGATGGCAGACAGGTGGGCACCGATGGCAGACAGGGAGGCACTGTACTGATGGGGCACTGTCTCTCCTGTGTGAGGAGAGAGAGCCGGCAATGAGAGATGATCTCATATGTTTACATTGTAAATGGGCGCTGTGATTGGCCATTTACAGTGATCTGTGATTGGCCGTGTCCAAGGGACACGGCCAACACAGAATTTCCCCGATGCGTGCTCGTGAGCGCGCACGGGGAGCGAGGAAAAGGCCTCCCGGGAATTGAGATCCTCGCTGTAGCCATCATTTGGCTTTGGCGGGATGTCAAGTGTTTAAAGGAATATTTCATTTTTATTTTTTTTCTTAATGCTTAAAGTGAAACATCACTGCTCCTGAAAAAACAGCTGTTTTTTAAAAAAATTTTTGCATTGATACATGTCCCCTGGGACAGGACCCAGGTCCTCAAACACTTTATGAAAATAACTTGCATATAAGCCTTTAAAATTAGCACTTTTGATTTTTCATGTTAGGGTCCCATAGACTTTAACGGTGTTCCAGCAGCTTCCGAATTTGCCGCGAACACCGCATATTGTTCGCTGTTCGACTCGAACATCGGGCTCCCTGCAGTTCCCACTCTTTCTGGGAGATCTCAAGGCCAAGTCCACCACTGGGTTGCACGCCCCCTTGAGGTGGATTGCTATCAGTGACAGCATGTCCTTTCGGAAGTAAACCCATCCATAAAACAGTTTCATTTCCGGCACGTGCCGGAAATGTAACACTTCCATTGGTTGTGCTCTCAACCAAACTGTCAAACCATCCAAAGGCTGGTGTCATAACTGATCACATGTGCAGCATCATGGCAGTTGTAGATTAAACAGAGGCAAAGATGGCAGCTTCCTTGGCTGAAAACGATAGGGGGGGTTTACTTACACTTTAAGGAAGGGCTCTGAGTGCCCCGTTTGTTCACATATGCTACCGCCGTGACATAGTCTGACAGGATTAAGGCATGTGACCTCTCAGTTGTTCTTGGAAGCGCTTGATGGCTTTGACGATCGCCATAAACGCCCTCCAATTTGAGGATGCCTGGGCTTCTTCCCGGGACCACTTCCCTTGAGTGGGTTGGCCTGCCAGACCCATCCCCAACTGCTTGCATCCGTAGTCAACATCTATGAGGTTGGAAAAGGTCCATGCCAGCCCAATTTACAATTTGCGTAGTTTCTTCACCACCAAAGTGCTCATTTTACTGCGGTTGGGAGTAGACATGTTCTGTCTAAATTCTCCTGTTCTTGCAGAAGAAAGACTTGTAGAGGCCTTATGTAAAACTTTGACCCGGACGATCTTAGCCATTCAATGAGCAGATGACCCAGAATTGACATCAGTTCTCTGATGGATGTTGGCAGATTGTTCTGTATACTCTCTCCTGCTTAAAATTTTGAATATTTTCTTCTAGTAGAAACGTCTTTAGCTCTGTTGACCTGAGTCGGCGGGATGAAGATTTGATTTTTCAGTGTTGTGGATCCACCCCAGTAACTTCAGTCATCATAAGGTCTATTTGCCAGCTGCACATCTGTCAGACCCGTAAAGAGAAGTTTGTCCAGATATGGAACTATTGTCATGGTCTTCAACCTAAGACCCCTTTCACACTGGGGCGGTTTGCAGGCGGTATTGCGCTAAAAATATCGCCTGCAAACCGCCCCTAAATAGCCTCCGCTGTTTGTTCAGTGTGAAAGCCCGAGGGCTTTCACACAGAAGCGGTGCGCTGGCAGGACGGTAAAAAAAGTCCTGCCAACCGCTTCTTTGGAGCGGTGAAGGAGCGGTGTATTCACAGCTCCTGCCCAATGAAATCAATGGGACAGCGCGGCTATAGCCGCGCTGTACGAGCGTATTTAACCCTTTTTCGGCCGCAAGCGGGGGTTAAAACCGCACCGCTAGCGGCCGAATACAGCCGCAAAAACGACGGTAAAACAGCGCTAAAAATAGCGCTGTTTTACCGCCGACGCCCCCACCGCCCCAGTGTGAAAGGGGCCTTAGAGGGGCTAGGGCTTCCGCTAGTACCTTGGTAAACACCCTTAGTGAAGAGGATAAGCGGAAAGGGGGGAGCCCTGCTCTTGAAGTGTTATATTGCTTCCCTTCTACCTCCACTGCCAACCTGAGCTCTGGGAGCTTTCCTGTATGGGAATGTAGAGTACCATAAACCCCCCAGCTGCCCCAGCTCTCTAGTGACCACCACCATCTAGCTGCTGTTCCCAATACAAAAAGGACACAAAAAAAAAAAAAATAAAAAAAAAAAAAAACACCAGCAGGTGCCTACCTGCGTACCGCTGGTGCCTGAATCCCCCGAAGCCTGGGCAGATAGAATGTCATTGTCCTCGTGTCCTCTGTGGTTTCCTCGCCATCCCCTGCAGCCACGTCCACGAGTATGGTACCAGCCGGCCATTCCTGCTCCCTGCACCTTTAAAGTGGTTGTACACCCTGTATAACCACTTTCACCTACGGGTAAGCCTAGATTAAGGCTTACCTGTAGGTGCTGGTTATATCTCCAAAACCTACACGGTGCATGCACACTTTAGAAAGGGCACGCTGTGCCGTTTCTAACTGGGGTCATTCCGTGACTGGCGGCATGCGCGGGAGTAACGTCACGTGACTCTGGCTAGTCACAGAGCCCCGGAAGGAAGAGGGCTGAAGATGGATGCTTCCAGCCAGCGGGGACATCGCAGGCTTCGGTTTCAGGTAAGTGACACATAATGGGCTACTATGCTATGCATAGTAGCTCATTATGCTTTACCTTTGCAGAGAAACAAAGAGGAAGTAAAAACCATCAGGGTTTACTTCCTCTTTAAGGGGTCGGACCAGTTCCCCCTGGCAGACGGCAATGACGTCATCCCTATATAATTTAGTTATTCTGCGCTCACCAATCTTAATGATATGATTATTATATAAAATATGATATTATAAGTGAAAAAATATGTGTAAATGTATGCTATCTCCAAGAATTAAATACTTAATTCAACGTGTATAAAAAGAAAAAAAGAAGATTACTTAATAATGTGTTTTTAGGTTTGTGCAATCATGCAAAAACACACAACATGTGAGTGAATCTATCCATGTGAATCAATTGTTAATGTGTAAAAAAAAAAAGTCCCAAAAATTTTAATTTTTTTTGTAAAACGTAATAAAAAACAACTTCTAGTTATTTGGTTATAAAAGTCCCAAATCACGAAAAAAAATGAAGGAACAATGAAGGAACAATGAAGGAACAATGAAGGAACAATGAAGGAACAATGAAGGAACAATGAAGGAACAATGAAGGAACAATGAAGGAACAATGAAGGAACAATGAAGGCAACTTTGGATGCAGCACCTAGAAATCTGCAATGGCAACTGGTATGTACTTTATATCCCAGCGAAGAATTAAGCTAAAAAAGCCAGATGGCCTCTTATCAGACACTATGGACCCCAAGTTATAGGGATCAAGCTCGCCTGATATGCACAGTAATCAGTTGTGATGTTCCATCTGGTCCGCTCCAAACACTAGCCACTTTCCTCCGTTATGGACAACAGGATGTTTTAATGAATTTACACCTTCCAATCACTCTGCCCGAGACTCATCCAGTAGAAGGGATTTAGAAGAAAAGGAACTTCATGGTGCAGTACCATTACTTACTACACCATGAAGTTCCTTTTCTTCTAAATCCCTTCTACTTACTGGATGAGCGTCGGGCAGAGTGATTGGAAGGTGGAAATGTATTAAAACGTTCTGTTTTCCATGACGGAGGAAAGTGGCTAGTGTTCTGAGCGGACCAGATGGAACATTACAGCTGATTACTGTGCATATCAGGCGACCTTGATCCCTATAACTTGGGGTCCATTGTGTCCGGTAAGAGGCCATCTGGCATTTTTAGCTTACTGCTTCGCTGGGATATAAAGTACTGACCAGTTGCTATTGCAGATTTCTAGGTGTTGCATCCTAAGTTGCATTCATTGTTACTTCATTTTTTTCGTGATTTGGGTCTTTTATAACAAAATAACTAGAAGTTGTTTTTTATTGTTACATTTTACAAAAAAACAATTTTTTTTTAGGGATTTTACACATTAACAATTGATTCACATGAACAGATTCACTCACATGTTTTTGCATGATTACTTAATAATGCGTTTTTAGGTTTGCGCAATCTTCTTTTTTCATTCTAATGATGTCATCACGCCCCGGATTCGGGGTCAAGTGGCCTTGGGGAAAACGCCCCCCGCCAGGGGGCTGCCAAGGAGATGACAGTCCCGCCACCTATCCCCTTGCCTGGGCTCAGAGGGAGAAGGAATACGGGTCACCTCCCACCCGCAGCACAAGAAGGGTTGCCTGCGGCCGCATACCTGACCTCCTCCGCCAACCAGCTCCGGTAAGCTAG